>NC_057407.1:35410598-35659817 GCF_019320065.1 Cervus canadensis | reverse complement strand
CTCTGTATAATGGGCTCCAGTTTCATCCATCTCATTAGAACTGATTCAAATGAATTCTTTTTAATGGCTGAGTAATATTCCATGGTGTATATGTCCCACAGCTTCCTTATCCATTCGTCTGCTGATGGGCATCTAGGTTGCTTCCATGTCCTGGCTATTATAAACAGTGCTGCGATGAACATTGGGGTGCACGTGTCTCTTTCAGATCTGGTTTCCTCAGTGTGTATACCCAGAAGTGGTATTGCTGGGTCGTATGGCAGTTCTATTTCCAGTTTTTTAAGAAATCTCCACACTGTTTCCCATAGTGGCTGTACTAGTTTGCATTCCCACCAACAGTGTAAGAGGGTTCCCTTTTCTTTAGAATCTACTATGTGTATATGCTTTTATTTCTGATTATATAAATAAAGTATAATCACTATAAAAATGAAATAATTATAAATAAATGTTTTAACTACTTGAATTTCCAGCTAAAGATAACTGCCCATTAATATTTCAGTGAGAATTATTTTATATAATTTTACACATATATGCATTTTTGCTGTCATATTCTTTTAAAGCAGTCTTTGTATTTCACTGTCCTTTGAAAATCTTATAAGCTTGTTTCATTTATTTAGAAATATTTATGTGAGGGATAAGTGCAAGCCCTTATGCTAAGGGATACAGAAAGAAACAAATTAACACCTACAATGTGCTCCCCAAAGATGGTACATCCTCATGTGCTGTGTTGTGCTTAGTCACTCAGTCTGATTCTGCAACTCGATGGACTCTAGCCTGCCAGGCTCCTCTGTCCATGGGGATTCTCCAGGCAAGAACACTGGAGTGGGTTGACGTGCCCTCCTCCAGGGGATCTACCCAACTCAGGGATCAAACCCAGGTCTCCAACATTGCAGGTGGATTCTTTATCATCTGAGGCACCAAAGAAGCCCAAGAATACTGGAGTGGGTTGCCTAACCCTTCTCCAGGGGAACTTTCTGACCCAGGAATTGAACCAGGGTCTCCTGAATTGCAGGCAGATTCTTTACCAGTTGAGCTACCAGGAAAGCCCTACACTGGTGGGATGAAATGACTACATAAATAAGAAGCATTTATGGTACCTCAAAGGCATGGACCTTTGGAAGCCACCAGCCATCTTACAATATTAGAAAAATTTGAAACTCCACAGGTCAGGAAAGTCTAACCTCTACCATCTTTCAGTCATATGTGTATGCTATCATCTATCATTCATATGCTGGAGGCACCAGCCCCTTTGTCCACAGTGAGGGGGAGATTTAAGTCTCTGTCATCTTCGCTGCCCAATCAGAACCACCAATACAGATTCTGGATGTCAATGCCAAGACTAGGCTAAGCACCGAGTTGTTAGCACCAAAAATGTGACATGTTTGATGAAAAAATCCACAACTGTAGTCGCCAGTAGTAGGTACTCAAAGACATTTAACATATATTATATACTCAAGGCTTTACACAGAAATCATAGATTGAGAAACATTAAAATTTAATTTTCAAAGGTAAATGATTTAGGATGACACACTTTTATGTTCAACAAATTTGATGTTTATCTTTTTTCCACACACCTAAAACAGTCTCCCAGTATCAAAAGGCTTAGTGATTCAAAAAGGGAGGTTTGAATATTCTTTTGTTATTCTTAGAACTAATGTCTGGATTCTCAAAGTATGCAGTTGAGAATGATTCAATCACGAGCATTGTTGAAGTAATTTAAACTGGAGTGTCTCATTATTTGTAGTCAAGAAGCAATTTCTCTATGGTTGTTATCATTCACTTTGATTCACCTAAAGTAGAGATACGAGAACAAAACTGAACTCAAATATTTAGCTTTTGCCAATTTTGGCTACAGAAGATAGCTGACAGGTTAATTCACATACTACACTTATACTATGTGAAGGTGTATAAGAGCATATGGAATCCTATATATATTTTTAAATAAAAATGACCTACCTACTTGGAATAGTAGAAATAATAGCTAACATATGGGAAGTGCTTATTATCTACTCTGAAGGTATAGTCTAGCTCAATCATCATAACAACTTTATGAGGTAAGTTCCAACACCATTGCTTTTACAAATGAATAAAGATCCAATGAGTTTAAGTAAATTGCTTCAAGTCACACAATAGCAAGCAGTATATATATGACTCAAATTCAGGCAGTTTAATTTAAAGCTTTCTATCTTAACTGCAATTCTGCCTTGTTTTAAGTTACAGGAGTATATACATATGATGCATAAATGTAACAAAACATATTATCAAAAGCATCATCAATTATTTAATAACTCAGTTAAACTGTATCAACTATTGCTATATACTATGAGAGAGTCCAATGTTCTCATTAAAACACAAAAGGCCTATGACCCAGACAGTGGAGTACTGGAGTCTCATTTCTTGGCACTTAAAAAAAGAAAGAAAAAAAATATATATATGCACACACACACATAAGTATACATACACACACACACGTATATACATACAGAGAAAAAAATGAGTAACCTACCTACAATAAAATTAATAAAATGTATAATAGTAAAAATATAATAAGCAAATAGTAATATGAAAATTTAAAATAAGGGTAAATGCATAAATTAATATGCGAAAGAGAAGACTAAGAACAGAAAGATCTAAAGTTGAAACAATGCGTGCACATAATGAAAAGATTATCTGTGTTTTAAGGTATGGAAATGAACACAGATGTTATAAAAGCACTGACTGTCTACGAAGGGTCTCTGATTAACTGCATTGAGTATTTGGTAAATGCTCATGCTCTCTCTAAACTTGAATACAGGAAAAACTTCAAGATGTCATCTGTACTTGAACAGATGAACTATTTTGACGTCAAAGTTCAAGTTAAAGGCCAGAGAAACACTACCTCCCCCATCTCAGTTCACTATGAACAGTGTCTTAAAACTTACAGTTTATGAACGTAAGCCAAGGTACTCGCCTTTTTCAGAGGTTACAGAGCTTGATTCTCTGTATATGAAGTCCAAGAACAGGCAAACCTAGTCTATAGTGACAGAAGTCAGAAGACCAATTGTTCCAAGGTAGGGAGACACTGACTGTAAAGAGGTAAGAGAGAATTCTTCCGAGGTAATGAACATATCCTCTGTCTTGACAGGAGTGAGGGTTACAGGTATCTATATTGATCTATACACTTAAAATTTAAGATTCTTACATTAAATGAAGCATATCTAAATTTAAAAGGGGAAAATATGTTTCAAAACGCAACAACCATGGAATCAAAGGCAGAGAGGCATAAAACAATGAAATTTATATGACATATAAAGAATAAGGAATTCAGTATCTTTTCCTAGGGACTAATTTTTCCATAATAAAAAGGAAGGAGACAGCTGGAAAGGAGGAAGACAAGGAAGGAGAATAAAGAAAAAAGGAAAGGGAGTAATAGTCCAGTGAATGAACTTCCAGTTTTAAAAATAAAACTTCCTTTTGAAAAGCCATTCCATAAAACCAAACAGGGCAATCATTTAAGGCTGCAATTTCCAAATTTTTCATGTTAAGGGTTTACCTTCTCCTCAACAAATGTATTTAATTAGAATTCTATTTATCAGATTTTTAACACTTTCACAGTTTCTATTGAATAAATAGCTCAATACTTCTGAGGAAACAAGTATGTGTCATGCACGCATGCCAGTTTTCAAGATGACAGTAAAACCAAGGAAGAGATTCATTGCACTAATATTGTCATTTTAAATGTAAAGTCCAGTTGAAATACAGACATTGCACTATGGTGGGCTGGTGCTCACTCTGAACAAGTGGGATCCCAAAGCACTGCAAAACTAACAAAGGGCTTAAGGAATAGTTCTTACACTTTGCTAATATCACACATGAGTAAAAATAACATTTATCTCATCTTTGCTTGCCCAGGTTACCAGAGTCAGGCTGACTGCGCGCTACTGCTGCGGCTGTGCTCAGGTGCTCAGTCCTGTCAGACTCACACCCCGACGGATTGCACTGCCAGGCTCCTCTGTACAGGGGCTTTTCCAGGTGAGAATACTGCAGTGGGTTGCCACTTCCTCCTCCAGGGGAACTTCCCAACTCAGGGATCAAAACTGCATCTCCTGCATTGGTAGTCAGATTTTTTAGCGCTGAGACACCAGGGAAGCCAAAATACAAAAGTTGGAGGGAGCTGATTTATCCCTAAGCTTATTCACATTAAAGCTAATCTAGTCTTTCATTTCTGATATCTCAGTAAAGGATTCATATTCTAATGCAGTAACACTAAAAATATACCTGGTCTTGATTTTCAGTGTTAATACATTCTTCACAACCCTAGTAACCTAGCCCTGACTTTCAAGAGCGGTTCTATTTTGGCCACCAGCAATGAAACTGACTATATAATATATGAGGTGATGAGACAGAATATAAAAATAGAAGAATAAAAAAGTTATCTTCAAATATCTTTTGAGAGGATAAAAATGGAGGATTACCATTGTACAACTGTCAAGAGAAAGGATTAATTTTTAAATCATTTTCTATTTCCACTGCCTGATGTGGTAAAGTTGGATGAATAAAAGGCCATTGTCTTTATTCATTAATTTCAAGAGATTGTTGGAAGATGGAAATCTTTTGGAATGATTATGCCTTTGTAACAGTCTTTATCTAAAAACTATGACTCCTAGAGAATACTCTGTTCTCTTCTAACTGTAAATGTTGTCAGAAGGATGAATTAGAGAGAAGTAGTCAACACAGATTTTCAGTGTCTGCCTCACAAAGTTCATTTGAGGTTTTTTTGTCTTCTTATACTTGCCAAGATACCATCTTATCAAAAGAACTTGATTGTGATCATTTCTCAGTATATACAAATACCAGAGCATTATGCTGTATGCGTGAAACTAATAAAACATTTCATGTCAATTTTGTGGCTTCTCAGGTGACACAGTGGTAAAGAATCCTCCTGCCAGTGCAGGAGACAAGAGATGCAGATTAGATCCCTGGGTTGGGAAGGAAATGGCAACCTACTCCAATATTCTTGCCTGGGAAATTCCATGGACAGAGGAGCCTGCTGAGCTACAGTTCATGGGGCTGCAAAGACTCGGACACAACAGCACATACATGCAATTCATGTCAATTATACTTCTTTTTTTTGGCTGTGTATCATGACACATGGGATCTTATTTCCTGGAACAGGGAACAAATCCATTCCCCTGCATTACAAGCATGGAGTCTTAACCACTGGACTGCCAGGGAAGTACCTATACCTAAATATTTTTTTAAATAACTTGTTTTAAATTAGATAAAGGAGAAATGTTTGATTTCTGAATTTTTTTCTAATAAGCCAACATGGGTTAGAGGAATGGCAGTAAATAGAGCTAAAAATGACCACACTATGAAAAGTTAACCTTCCCAAATAACTAAATCTTTATCAATGATCCAGTGGATTCACTTCATGGTGTGGTGACAACTACGTACCAACAAAGCCACACTAGTAAGTTGTTTTCTGCAGAAACTATCAGTTCAGATGTCAAAACAGCAAAAAGATAATGTCTCTACAGGAATGTATGAATATATATATATTTAAAATTAGATTAAAATATTTCAAAAATAAGTAAAACTATAAAATAGTAATTTAAAATACATACTATAAACATAAATATATATAATTCTATTAAATATACAGTTGAACCTTGAACATGGGTGTGAATTACATGCCATTTTTCAGTAAAGATACCGAAAACATTTCTGAGATTTTCAATACTCAGAAAAATATTACTGACAAACCATGTAGCCCAGAAATATTGAAAAGATTAAGAAAAAGGTATGGCAGGAAAGCATAGAGCAGATATAGATACACATATACTGTACCATGCATATATATGCTGATCAACTGTTTATGCTATTGGTAAGGCTTCCATCAACAGCATTCTATTAGTAGTTAAGTTTTAAGGGGATCAAAAGTTCTATGATTTTCAACAGCAGTTGGGAGGGTACTGGTGCCCTCTACCCCATGCTGCTCAGGAGTCAACTGTATAAACGTACAATGTATAATATATATTCAGATAATCTATGTGCATGTTTCTTTCAAATAGAGACTAGATATCATCATACATGCTTGATTGTATCTTTGAAACACATATTAAATAGGGCCTAATCATTTTGATAGAAATGAAACAAAAGACATTGAAATGGGATCTGGAAATAAACGACTATACAATTATTATTGATTCTTAGATATTTGACATTATTATATGCAGCCATTAGAGCAATACTGAAAAGAACGTTATAAAAGGTACAAATGTTTCTATTAAATAAAACCTCTAAGATGAGCATGCTTTAATTCCCTAGGATTCATGACATGTTAGAAGATGATCCAAAACCTGTAATTTTGTTCCTCTTAAGTATTGGGTGTATAAACAAAACTATGGTTCATTTTCTTTTAATGATACAGATGTGAAAGATATTCTTATTGACACGCAGACTTAATCTGACTAATTAGCTGAAGAGCAGAATTCTGCCACACAAAATCAACTGTATATGTACAAAAATAAATTGCAAAGCCCTGCAAGTAACCTCCAAAGCTTAATATTTTAAAAGTTATGTGACCTTGGGTAAGTCATCAGTAGGTGTGTCTTCAATTTCACCCCCTCTGCAATGACGAGATTGCTCTAAAATAGCCTCTTTTAGAGGGTGTGGAGAAAACACAAGCCTTCTACTCTGTTGGTGGGATTGTAAATTGGTGCAGTCACTATGGAAAACAATTCCTTAGAAAAGTTAAAAACAGAACTATCACAGGATCCAGCAATCTCACTTCTAGACATACAGGTAGAGAAAACTCTAACCCCAAAAGATATAATTACCCCAATGTTAAAAGCAGTGCTATTGACAACAGCCAAGACATGAAAGCAACCTAAATGTTCATCAGCAGAGGAATGGATAAAGATTTGTGCGTGTATGAATATTATTCACCCATAAAAAAATTAAATAATGTCACTTGCAGCAACATGGATGAACCTAGAGATCATCATACTAAGTGAAGCAAGCCATCTACACAAATATCATACAACATTCCTTATATGTGGAATATAAAAAAAAATGATACAAATAAACTTATTTATACAACAGAAACAGACTTACAGACAGAGAAAGCAAACTTACATTTACCAAAGGGGAAAGGGCAGAGGGGGATGTCTGGGGTATGGGATTAGCAGATGCAGACTACTATATATAAAATAGATAAACAACAAAGTCTTACACTATAGAACAGGGAACTGCATTCAATATTGTGTAAAAAACTATAATGGAAAAGAATCTGCAAAGTATATATATATATATTTATATCTACACATATAAACATACACACACAAATATATACATATTTAACTGAATTACTTTTCTGTACACCAGAAACTAATACAACATTGTAAATCAACTATACTTCAACTAAAAAGTTTAAAAATAAAATAGCCTCTAGTATACATTTCACTTCAATTCCATGAAGACTTTGACTATCACACTCTATTCTGTGATGAAGTTATATTCACTTACTATTGATAAGCATATTTTTGCCCTACAGAGGAATTATAATACAAATGGTATGTCAATTTTATAATTTATTATTTCCCACTTTCCAAGTGGTCTTTTTAAGGAAGCACTGGGATCTTCTCTTTTCACAATTTATTAAAATGAACCACATATCCAAAAACACACACTGAAGACTCTCTTCATCCACTTTCTCTATTTATCATATATTAATACATAGACCACAACCATACTTCCAAGAGTGGCTCTCACAGTGCCCTTCCATTAGCAAATAGCTGGCCTGACTCCCTAAATGAGAATTATAAACTGTACCTCTTACTACTTTTTTTTTTCCTAAAACACACTTTCCTAATATTTAATTTATAAATCATTTCCCAGATGTATCAGTAATAAATGGTTGTAGGCGGCAGACAGGTCTCCAACAAGAAAGTATCATGCTTGCTGTTTACTTGGAGGCCTCATTAAAAAGGCATCAAGAGAAAGCAAAATAAAAACAACCTTCTGAACCTTTGTAATTGGTCTCAAGGGACACATAACTGAGGACATCAATAAGGAAATGCCCTAGTCCAAACTCCCTCTTAGGTTGCACAAAAAATACTTATTTGCTGATAAAAAGTTTGTGTAAGACAGCTGCTTATGATCAAAGTGAGAAGAAAGCAAAAAATAAGTGCTCCATGATTTCAGATATTTTCTCCTTAAAGCATATTTTAAGAAAATGACCAAACTAATCCTTTTCTTTCATTGCCATGCTGCTCATAAACGAAGTAATTTTGAACAAATATGTCACAGATGTTTATCACATACATATAAGTGCAGGGATTTATATATGTGTGTGTGTGTGTACATTATATACATAACATATACACATTTTTAAGTGGTATGGTCAACACAGTAGTCAACAATTTAGATGTTAAAAAATTAGGCACGTCCCAAATGGATTATTTTGTTAAGGTTAATCCTTTAAATTACCAATTTTTGAACTACTGGGTTTTCCTGAAGCAAGACATTCTTTTGTAAAGATGGGAACAACTTTTCATGACTGCATTTATTATCTTCATATTTCAGTTCAGTTCAGTTCAGTCACTCAGTCGTGTCTTTGCAACCCCATGAATCAGAGCACGCCAGGCCTCCCTGTCCATCACCAACTCCCGGAGTTTACTCAGACTCATGTCCATCGAGTCGGTGATGCCATCCAGCCTTCTCATTCTCTGTCATCCCCTTCTCCTCCTGCCCCCAATCCCTCCCAGCATCAGGGTCTTTTCCAATGAGTCAGGTCTTCGCATGGGGTGGCCAAAGTATTGGAGTTGCAGCTTCAACATTAATCCTTCCAATGAACACCCAGGACTGATCTCCTTCAGGATGGACTGGTTGGATCTCCTTGCAGTCCAAGGGATTCTCAAGAGTCTTCTCCAACACCACAGTTAAAAAGCATCAATTCATCAGCGCTCAGCTTTCTTCACAGTCCAACTCCCACATCCATAAATGACCACTGGAAAAACCATAGCCTTAACTAGATGGACCTTTGTTGGCAAAGTAATGTCTCTGCTTTTAATATGCTATCTAGGTTGGTCATAACTTTCCTTCAAAAGATTAAGTGTCTTTTCATTTCATGACTGCAATCACCATCTGCAGTGATTTGGAGCCCCAAAATTAAAGTCTGACACTGTTTCCACTCTTTCCCCATCTATTTCCCATGAGGTGATGGGACCAGATGCCATAATCTTAGTTTTCTGAATGTTGAGCTTTAAGCCAACTTTTTCACTCTCCTCTTTCACTTTCATCAAGAGGTTTTTTAGTTCCTCTTCACTTTCTGCCATAAGGGTGGTGTCACCTGCATATCTGAGGTTATTGATATTTCTCCCGGCAATCTTGATTCCAGCTTGTGCTTCTTCCAGCCCAGCCCTTCTCCTGATGTACTCTGCATATAAGTTAAATAAGCAGGGTGACAATATGCAGCCTTGATGTACTCCTTTTCCTATTTGGAACCAGTCTGTTGTTCCATGTCCAGTTCTAACTGTTCTTTCTGACCTGCATACAGGTTTCTCAAGAGGCAGGTCAGGTGGTCTGGTATTCCCATCTCCTTCAGAATTTTCCACAGTTTATTGTGATCCACACAATCAAAGGCTTTGGCGTAGTCAATAAAGCAGAAATAGATGTATTTCTGGGACTCTCTTGCTTTTTCAATGATCCAGCGGATGTTGGCAATTTGATCTCTGGTTCCTCTGTTTTTTCTAAAACCAGCTTGAATAACCGGAACTTCATGGTTCACATATTGCTAAAGCCTGGGTTGGAGAATTTTGAGCATTACTTTACTAGCGTGTGAGATGAGTGCAATTGTGCGGTAGTTTGAGCATTCTTTGGCATTGCCTTCCTTATCAGACCTCAAATTTGATGTTTTGACTGATTTCGATGATCATTTTCAGCATATCACCTATTTTCACCTTCTCATGACCCAAAGGGTGAGTGTCCTCCCATATGAGAGATGAAGTAGGTCCAATAAATGTGGCTAAATAGAACATGAAGCTAAGATTACAGAAAAACTGTGTGTGTGTGTGTGTGTGTGTGTGTGTGTGTGTCTGTGTGCGCACAATCAGCTGCTCAGCCATGTCCAGCTCTGCAAAGCCATGGACTGCAGCCCTCCAGGCTCCTCTGTCCATGGGATTTTTCAGGCAAGAATACTGGTGCGGGTTGCCATTTCCTCCTCCAGGAGATCTTCCCAACCCAGGGACTGAACCCACATCTCCTGTGCATCCTGCATTGGCAGGTGGATTCTTTACCCCTGAGCCATCTGGGAAGCTCCTGAAATACAGATGTACCACCAAAATCCACTATAGTGTTCTTCATATTCATTTTATTTTATGCGTTTTGTTTGTTTAAAGGAATCCTTCCACATAGCAAGATAGATTCATGGCAGTTATGTTGGAAAAGTTATCAGATCTTGGTTGATTCATAGATCAAATGTTGTGTAAAATGGATTTGCAAAGAAATAATAAAGAAAATGCCAAAAGTATGTCAAATCTCACCATGATTCTTTAGATATATTTGTATTTCTTGACAACTGATTCATCTCATGTTTTCCTCTTTGTTTCAAACTAAACAAGTTACAAGTAAAAATAACTCCCTTTTTTATGGACCTTCTCTCCAGATTAAACTATGACTGTTCTTGTATAAATCAAACCTATTTATTACTCTTAGCTTCAAACAATAACACAAACTAAACAAATTATTTCAGATGCTTAGCTGTTAGTATCTGTTTATGCAAAACATCTAATGTGATATATTGGAATCCAGAGCACTAGATTCAATTTTTTTCCCTCATTCTTTTTTTTTAAATTTATTTTTTACTGAAGGATAATTACTTTACAGAATTTTGTTGTTTTCTGTCAAAACTCAACATGAATCAGCCATAGGTATACACATACCCCCTCCTTATTGAACACCCCTCCCATCTCAAGCCCCATCCCACCCCTCTAGACTGATACAGAGTCCCTGTTTGAGTTCCCTGAGCACACAGCAAATTCCTGCTGGCTATCTATCTTACATACGGTAATGTAAGTTTCCCTGTTACTCTTTCCACACAACTCACCCTCTCCTCCCCTCTCCCCATGTCCATAAGTCTGTTCTCTATGTCTTGTTTCTCTTGTCTCATTCTTGGTTTACCTCCTGGCATGAGCATTCACAGCTTTATTTGGCCATTCATAAGTAAATTATGGACACAAAGTGTCACCAGTAATAATCTGGGTAGGAGTATGAACACTTATATTAAATACTGTCATAAACTATATATAAATTTCTCTTCTAAAAATAGTAAATGTTTAAAACAATGAATATGCAAAATAAAACAAAAAATAAAATTTATCTGTTATTCCACTATCCAGAAATCACCAGGGAGTTTTTTTTTTTTCACAATCCCTACCATTTTTCATTCAATTGTTCGCCTGTTATTGGATGTTTAGGTAACTCTTTCGCTATAATTAATGACACTGTGGTGAACATTTTCACACATAATTTCTTGGCAGAATCTTTAGTTCTTTAAGTTGTTAAATAAGATTGACAAATATTTGTCCCTCTGCTTTTCTATTAGCACATTAAGAAAATATTTACCTGACCATTCAGCTTATACATGTATAGAAAATACCATTTGGAGAAATAGATGCTGAACTGAGATTCAAGTAAAAAGCTTCAGTGAATAGAAACAACAGGCAAAAGGACAAATATTATATGATTCTACTTATAAAAAATATCTGGATTGGGTAATTCATAGAGATACAAAACAGACCAGAGGTTACCAGGAGATGGGGATGAGAAGGAATAAAAAGTTGTTGCTTACTGGTTTTAGGGATTTCCTTGGGAGGTAAGGAAGACATTTGAAAATAAATACTGGAGACTGCTATATAACACTAGGAACGTAATTGATGCTAGAAGAATGGTTAAGATGACAAATTTTATGTTGAATCTATTTTACCACATTTCCTAGTTTCATTGAAGTAGGTATATAATAATTAAAATCTATCCAATCACTGAAAGGTTAAATATAATTTGAGTATATACTATGTCAAAGTCTCTGATAAGTGACTGTATCTTATTTAATACCCACAATAAGTCTAGCATTACTAACAACAGGGAAACCAAGTCTTAATGAACTTAGGTAGTTGTGCACAGTCTCACCAGAATCAGACTTATACCACATTTATATGACTTCAAAGCCATTGCTTTTAATTATTATGCTGTCTAAATTATATTTCTCATGCTTCATCTGTGACAGCCTCTGAACTGTTAAGCCTATTCTGTTGTTGTTACTGTTCAGTCACTAAGTCCATGGACTCCAGCACTCCAGGATCCTCCGTCCTCCACTATCCCCCAGGGTTTGCTCGAATTCAGGTTGAGTTGGTGATGTTATCTAAACATCCTATCCTCCGCCACTCCCTCCTCCTTTTGCCTTCCATTTTTCCGAGCATCAGGGTCTTTTCCAATGAGTTGACTCTTGGCATCAGGGGCTTCCCAGGTGGTGCAGTGGTAAAGAATCTGTTTGTCAATAAAAGGGACACAGTTTCAATCTCTGGGTAGGGAAGATTCCTTGGAGCAGGAAATAGCAATGTGCTCCAGTATTTTTTGCCTGGAAGATTCCATGGACAGAGAAGCCTGGCAGGCTACAGTCCAAGTGGTTGCAAAGAGTGAGACATGACTGAGCATTCACACGTGTGTTTAGGACACACACCTCTTTAAAGCCACAACATTCCTTAGTAAGACTATCTCACAGAAAAGTAAAGTGAAGCTCAATGAGGTTACATGAGTTAATTCAACATTACAAAGCTAGTCTATGGAAGAACTAGACTTAAAAAAATATTTTAGACCACAAAATGGCCAAAACAGAACAGAGAATTCCCATATACTCTTCATCCATCCTCCCCACTGTTTACCTACATAAACATAGTGCCATGACCAAAACAAGAAACAAACTACAAACTTTACTCAGATTTTACTAGCATTATCACTAATGTGTTTTTCTTTTTCCATGATCTAATGATGCAGCAAATAATACTGTCAAAATGTTTTGTACAGTGTCCCTCAATTTAGGTTTGTCTGGTATTTTCTCATTATTAGATGGTAGTTATGTATTTTTCAGAAGAACTTTGAGAAAAATAAAAAAGTTTTCTTTTCCTCAAACTTTTATCCACTGGTTTTAGCATCCATCAGAGGTTCTTGCCTAAAACAGTTATTACCGAGGTTTTCTAATGATGATGTTCCATCTTTTTTGTTCCATCTTCTTTATTCCTTCTATATTTACTAACTGAAATTCTTCCATAAGGAGAAACTGTGTCTTCTCTGCTATCTGCTCTCACCCTCCTCCTTTCTCTCTATTTCAGTATGGGCTTATAATTATTTATTTTATCTTATGGGTTAAAACTCAACCTTAGAGTTATTTATTGGGTTGTTCTAATTCTCCAGCTTTGGTAAATGGGAGCCCTTTCAGGTTAAGACCTGTGTCTTTTGATATGACCCCATCCTTATAGAGGACTCTCTTGCTTTTGGTGCTAAAGATACTCCAAGCTCATTTCATACTCTCTCTTACACTCTCCAGACCTGCAATCAGCCACTTCTTCAAGGAGCCTGTAGACAATGGGATTTAAATACCAAGATCTTGGTTCTATGTGTGCTCATAGCTACTAGAGTGTTATTGCTTCCAAACTCTCTCAGTAAACAAAGCTTGAAAACATATGTATTGTACTGACAAAGAGTCAGGCACTTAATCCAGGAGTTTTCACTCTCTTAATAATCTCCCCTGTCTTGAAATTAGTTTTTAATTTGGTAGGATTCACATTTCAGAAAGGGATAAGGAAATAATACTCTCAACTATATAAATAATAAATAATTAAAACAGAAGGAATACAATAAAGGGTTGGTTCTCTTTATTAAGTTAAGGACTAGTAGATACTCTTTACCGAGAGGAATTCTAATATACTGTAAACTACAGGTGTCCTGCATCTGAGAAAATCTATGAAGTTCGGTGTTTGTTTTTCCTTATCTATGAAATGAGGATGAATATCTCTCTCCCCTACAGATGTTACAAAAATACATTCTATTACAGTAAATGTGAAGGTACTTTTTATACTCAAAAGCACATGATTTGTGGGCATATTGCTGCTCAATATAAAAATGTTTAATACAAAAAATTACTAGGATATGATAGGAAGAAATCTATATATGTTCCTCCAAGATTTCCATTTCTTAGTCATTCCATCAAAGATGAATCCAGGTACTGCTTTGAAGGTACTTTGCTAATGGAATCATGGTTACCTAACAGTTGACTTTAACATAGGGAGGTTATCCTAGGTCCAATGTAATAATATTAGCTTAGAGCAGAAGGAGGAGACAGAAAAGTCTACCTGATGTGCCTGAATAAGAAAGTGAGGGCTGAGAAATGAGGATGAAGGGGAGGGTCAAGAAAGGTGTGAGAAGAACTTGACCCACCATTTCTGGCTTTGAACATGGCCGTGAGTCAGGGTACGTATCAATAGGTGGATTCTAGGAGCTCAGAAAGACTCTAGGACAAATAGACAGCAAAGAAACAGGAAGCAAGTCTATAATCACATGGAATTGAATCCTGCCAATAGTTTGAATGATCCTGGAAAAACATTTTCCCCTACAGTTCAAGAAAAACAAAATTAAAAAAAAATGTTGATTCCTTGCTTTCAACCTTGCAAGACCCTTAGCAGAGATTCATGCTGTGCTGATACTTCTGACACAGAAAAACTGTGAGCTAATGAATGGGTATTATTTTAAGTCACTGAATGTGTGATAATTGTTAGCACAACAATAGAAATAAACATATCATGTTTCAGGAGGAAAAAATGATTTAGAGCAATAAAATGATTCTTTTCAATCTATATCAATCTATAGAGCCTCAAACATAATGACTACTGTTGACTGATAATGGGAATAAGAAAGATCTGATTTAAGGAAACTGAGAAAGCATTATAAGGACAATCTATACTTACAAGGTCCACTGTATAATTCAATCAGTCTCTATTTGAGACCCATATGAGTCACAAACCTACCTTCATCATTTTCTAAAGAGTGACACGATAATGAGAGCAGAAAGAATTCAAGATTTGGACTGGAAATCAAATATAATCCAGGCCATGTCTAACTCAATCATTAGTCAAGGAACTTCTGACATTTCATCATCTCTTAAACTGAATTTTCTCATCTTTAATGTGGGTATATATTGTGCTATATTGGCTTAAGATCAGTTCAGTCGCTCAGTCATGTCCAACACTTTGTGACCCCATAGACTGCAGCAGGTCAGGCTTCCATGTCCATCACCAACTCCCAGAACCTATTCAAACTCATGTCCATTGAGTCAGTGATGCCATCCAACCATCTCATCCTCTGTCGTCCCCTTATCCTTCTGCCTTCAATCTTTCCCAGCATCAGTGTCTTTTCCAATGAGTTAGTTCTTCACATCAGGTGGCCAAAGTATTGGAGTTTCAGCTTCAGCATCAGTTAACATTGGCTTAGGTTATATAACATAAATTAAAATTCTCTGAAAATTGAGAATACATAAATTCTCATTGGGTTGGGTACACTATTTGCTGATTCTCAGAAACTGACTAAAATAATTGTTAGTGGTCAGATTAGTCCAGACTGTTAATTTATTAAGATTGATTCACACTTACTTACTATAATGCTTCTCTTTGAATATTCTTTTACTTTGAGATTATAAGTTTAATATGTTAGGATGTGGTTTATTGTTAATAGTTAATAAAGAATAGGAATGGAGGAACGAATAGCAGGATGCAAAATGACATTATGGTAATTCTAAAGTTTGCAATCAACAGAAAGAATGCTAAGAAAGTTTTTAAATTGCCCATGTTCCTTGTTATGGGTTTCAATTGTGACCCATCCCCCAATTGTTAGGTTCAACTATCTCCCAGTGCTTCAAGATATGACCTATATGGAAAGATGGGCATTGTAAATATAATTAGTTAAGATGAGTTCGTAATCAGCTGGACCCCTAATCCTTTATGAGTAATATCTTTTTAAAAGAAAACTTTGGACACAGACAGCTACATAAATAGAACCCCATGTGAAGATTAAAGTTAAAATCAGGGTGACGCCTCTATTTGTCAAGGAACAGTGAAGACTGGTAGCAAACCACCAGCAATTAGAGGAAAGCCTGGAGGGCTTCTCCCTCATAGCACTCAGAGGGAACCAACCTGCAAACCTTGGTCTGACTTCTAACCGTCAGGTCTGAGAAACAAATTTTACTGCTGTTGAAGCTACCCAGTTCATAGTTTTTCACTATGAAAGCCTGAGTAATCGAATGCACTCCTCTATTCAAGAGAAAATACAAAAGGAATTACTGCAATTATAATGATCCAACAAAGGGTATGAGCCACTTAAAAAAAAAAAAAACAACTTTCAAATAGCTTAAGTCCATTTAATTCTTTTTAAAAAACAAATCTTGAACCATAAAGAAGATGGAAACCATTATTATACTTTACAAGAAACCAGTGGATGTAATGCAAGATAGTTTGAGAAGCTTGCTTAAAATCAGAGATGATGGAGGAAACGCTTGCATCAGAAACTTTCAAGTTTGAATCCAGAGCCCCTTTTCCTATGCCATTTAGTTAATTTTCACTTGGCTCAATTGCTCATACCTACTCCTAAATTCAAATGGAAGAAACTATCAGACAAAAATGGTCAAGAAGCTCAGCATTTTGACTGTATGTTTAGAACACAATAAAATCCCATTAAACTTGGATGCAAGAGGAGTGGGAGGCAGAAGGCTGCAGGAAGGTTCTAGCTGCCCTGGTGAGGCCACCTCCACAAGTCCATTGTCTTGATCAGTCTGTCAACGCAAAAATGCTTGAGCTGCTGGAGAGGAGTTCAGCAGAGCTTATGTCACAGACCTCATCTTTGTTTGATTCTGTTTTATTAGATTACCATCCAGCAGCTGTTTTTTGTCCCAAGAGGAACTCTAAGGTATTTTAAATTCCCAGCCAAGCTCCTCTGAGAAATACTCAAAATCCAGGTACCCTTTTGCCAGTGAACAAAATTGCTTCTGTAGGATTAAACTATTCAATTTTTGAGCTCTTAGTTAAAGTTCACCTGGCAATTCAGTGTGGTGAACAAACAGCTACACTTGTGTTGTGCAAGCTTTAACCTCTGCAAAGTGTGCGGCCTTTCTGAAGAGCAAACTATTACCAGCTACAGAAACAATGGATTTGGGATCTCTGAAGAAAACATCAAATAGGTGTACTGTTCCTTCTGAATAAGAATGAAATAATTCTTTTTCTTGTTTGCTTCCCTTCCCTTGAATTACATGAATTATCTCTATCCCTCATCCCATTTGAGAAACCAAACTAAAAAATATATCAGAAAGCTACTATTTTACAGGAAAAAAAGATCTAAGTTGTGAAATAATTTACACATGAAAGCATATTGAAGTGCAAAGTATCTTGTATTATCTTAACTTCTGGATTGATACTCCAAAATAGCCACAGTGTTACATTATCCACAAATATCTGAGAGATGTCTGAATGTCACCAGGGAACAGTTTATGGATCTGACTCAGAGGAAATAAGGTGCACTAAAGCGGATATCATACAGTAAGTCAGGAGACCCAATTTCTTTATCTGGCTCCCTAACTCCACTACTAACGGGCTCTACGACCTTGAGAGGCATTTTGGGATCTAAGCTCCCATTTGAGTAATGAGCTGTATGATCTTAATCTCCGAGGTCCTAATCTAAAATTATGAGATCCAAATAACGTAACTAACTCCCCAAAACCTATTAAAAAGTAATTCTTGATTGTGATTTTAGCCTATTTGGAGAATAACTCTAAATACAGGTCAATCAGCATGGGAATAGCAAGATCATCTTTATCTCACTATTTGGTATATATTCTAAAGCAGGAAAGAGTAGCACAACTTACAATGAAATGATTCTTTAGCACGTACTATGGAGCCTGCAGGCCACAGTCCATGTGGTCGCAAGAAGCCAGGCACGACTGAGAGGCTAAGCACACACACTGACATGTTCTATGCTCGTTTCTCTATACATTAACCTCTGTGTTTTATGAACCCCATAAGTGAACTATAGGTTTGCTCCCCCAAGGGGGTAATTTTAAATCAGGGAAGGAAAAAGGAAAGGTGGTATATCTATTCAGTCAGAACCTGAGAACTGGAGCATCAAGTAGTGTTTCTCCTATTATGAAGAGCATAATCCAAACTAATGCAAAGTAGTTGCTGGAAAACCCGGAATAAAAGCCATCAGAAAGTTATTTTCTTTGCTTATGGGCAGAAAATGTCACCAAATATTTTATTTTAAGAAAGATAATAGGTGTGATTTTTTTGTACCATCGTTTAGATATTCACATAAAAAATATTAATATTTTACTGATATTTTCAGTTCAGTCACTCAGTCGTGTCCGACTTTTGCGACCCCATGGATCGCAGCACGCCAGGCCTCCCTGCCCATCACCAACTTTCCATTACTCATATTCATCTCCAAACTTATATCCAAACTCATATCCATCGAGTCGGTGATGCCATCCAGCCATCTCATCCTCTGCTGTCCCCTTCTCCTCTTGGCCCCAACCCCTCCCAGGATCAGGGTCTTTTCCAAGGAGTCAGCTCTTCGCATGAGGTGGCCAAAGTACTGGAGTTTCAGCTTCAGCATCATTCCTTCCAATGAACACCAAGGACTGATCTCCTTTAGGATGGACTGGTTGGATCTCCTTGTAGTCCAAGGGACTCTCAAGAGTCTTCTCCAACACCACAGTTCAAAAGCATCAATTTTTCAGTGAAATATCTATTTGTTAATAAACCTACATTTTATATCTCATTGATTTGCTGAATTAGTGTTTAGAAGCTGAACTCTATTACTTACTTCTCAACTTATCCACAGAAACACAGTGTTTCTTGTAGAGGAAAGGTTGATGTAAGCATATGACTCCAAAACTTTGGAATAAAATTTCAGGGGAAAAAAAAGATATTATGGGGGAAAAGCAGAGAAAATTTAAAAATAATACAGGGAGAGGTTTCTGGTTTTGTTACAGTATAAATGCTTAAAATAAGAAAAGTATTAGTTCATGGTGGTGTTTATCAGGAAAGTTCTATGAAGAAAATAGGTCTTAAAGGAGAAAAGGTTCCACTTTACCAAAGGCAGAAAACCTGGAAATCATAACAGGATTGATTTTCAACCTATAGAAGTCACTTATATAAATAAAGTAACCCCATAATTAGTCTCAGTTTGTCTACCACATTAAATTATAGTACTGATGTACACAGTTACATTTCTCCTTGATATATTTCATAACTAATAAAATCACTCACATATATTGATTCTATTTGAAGAAAAATGGGGAGGTTAGTCTTTACAAGATTCAAGATTCCAACCACAGCATGATTATGTGGTGAGTTGGTAATGACAGAAACCATTTGATTTTTCACTCTCATTAAAAATAAATTTAGATTTAAATAAGATTCATGGCTACTCTACTCAGAATCCATATACCAGATCAAACCCATTACCACCCAAAACTAGAATTAATTGTAGAGATTCTTTTTTTTTTTTTTCGAAAAGCAAAAGCCTGATATAACATTCACCTGATATAACAGGTGAATGTAGTAATAGATTTACTGAACATTTAACATAAGCAAGACAAAAACTAAGTATTTTACATGCATTCTCTCATTGGATTCTCTCAATCAACTAATGAGTGAGATTAATTTTATTATCTTCATTTACAATAGGGAAAACAGAGCCTCAGAGAGATCATACAGTATACAAAGGCTAGAAAGCAGCATCACTCATTTTCAAAAACAACTCTAGTCTAATCCTGTCTGAAATCAAAGCTGGATCCTAAGACATCATGAAAAAAGTCCACTATATGAACACAATCTTGAAACTGTGGTCACAGAAGTGACCATGGCTCAAACCTTACCTGAGTATATAAAAGATTAAAAGAAGACACCAGACAGAGTGTAGCAAGTGAGTTACAAGCTTTAACACTTATCCTGGCTTAACATGGTCAGCAATGAGAAATATCAGGACTAACCCTAGAGACTAACCCAGGGTAAAAGCAATTCAAAACAGAAAGAGATCACAGATATGGAGCAAAAACAGAAGGGCCTCCCATCAAAGTTTTACCTTTCTTTCCACCTTCAATGGCTTTCTTAGCATAACACCTGCTCAAGCCTGAGGATGCTCTTTGCTTATTATTATTATTTTTTTTCCCAAGTGCTTCCTAACTCCTAAGTCCTTATGGATTTTTAACTTAGCATCTTTCACTGGGCATTTTTACAATTTAACATTAAGCTAACAAACCAACCTCTGAAACAGCCTGAATCTTATACTCTATGGTTTCATTAAAACTCAAATACACAATCCAAATCTCTGGGCAATGAAAAGTAGGGAACCAAATTGGATTAGCAAAATGGAATGGAGAATGAACCTATTATTAGTGATCAAATTTCATTTCCAAGAGTTTCAGGGAACTCTAAATATGCTGTCCAACAGTGATGAGCCAGAAACTGGATCTTGGAAATGCTCTGGTTATAAAGAGACTTATTTTAATATTGAACCAAAGCACAGTCTACTCAGTAGAATCATACTAAACTGCCAATAGTAAACCTAAATCTAATCATTTTTCCCCTAATATATATTTAATGGGGCAACATCTCATACAGAAAATACAGTCAGGAAAATATTACCTAAAAAAAAAATGTTACCTGTTGGCTAGTAGTGGAAATGGGTATAAACTGTGTACAATATTAGTAGTACCGTATTATCAATGAAATGATTTCATGTAATTGTCATTCTGACGCATATTTGCCCCTAATTTTGCATCCACAAAACAGTTTATTTAAAACAAAAAATGATTATTTCACCTGAAAGGAGAAATGTCATTTTTTGTTCTTATCTTAATGAGTCCTACAATTACGTGGCATTTCCTTCATTCAGAAAACTCTGTGGAAATGTATGCTATTGTTCAAGTATACTTAAAATTACAGGCATTTGCATAATTTTTGATGAACTGTTATTTATCTTTGAAGTACTACATGTCACAGCCTGGCCTCTCTGGCCTAACCAGGAAAAATCATCGCTATTTTTAATACTTTTAACGTCATATAGGTCCACACAAAATGTTAACTTGTCATTATGTTAAAAACTGACTATACAAAAGTAACAGTGCAATCAAGGTGCTTTTATCTCATAGGTCATCTTCACATTTAGCTGTTTTTATAGAATTAGTTTACTCTCTATTTTCCTGTACCAACTTTAACCTCATAAAATTATTTTTAAAAACTGTAATCTGTTTTAATGTAAGTCAAACAGGACTAGCATCACTGCAGTGTACTCAAAATATTAAAGCTACTAAATTTCCTATTAATAGTATGAAAGTTTGCACAGATTTAATTCAATTATTTCTAAAACAGTATCTTAGACTGGCTAAGCTACAGAAACATAACACATTTATTTTAGGATAGCTAGCCATAACATGTACTTCTACCTTATTAAAATATTAATAAAGCCACCAACTTATAATCATTGGCTAGGTCAGAGCACTGGTATAATTTCCTTCTTTAAATTTTGGTGTTGAACAGTTGTGGCATTTGTAAAATCAGGTAAGAATGCTGTCGTCTGAATCTGACAGAATCAGTTGTATGTATACTTGGAAAGCACAGTTCTGAAATATTCAGAAATTGCTGATAAAAAGACAACTCTGCACATGAGACTAATCTTATGTTTGCAAAAAAAGAACAGACTTAAGCTCATATATTTTTCTTCAGGAGGTTTTTAAAAATAAAACATTACATATTAAAGAGATAACCAAAGAAGTCTGGGAGGCTTCATCAAGTATTAAAGCTAAGTATCCCAGAAAAAAACAAAAAGGATCACGCATTCTTAGTTCTTGCTTCTTTGAAGAGCTATAATTCGTATATGAAAAACAACGTACTTACTAGATCAGATGTCTGCTTTCAACAAATACTGAACTTATCTTTAGCACAACTTCAATCCTTGGTGCATTATTTATTTCCTTCTTAGCAGCAGTAGAGATGCAAGATGTTCCAAAGCTTTGCTTTCAGACAGTTTTCTTCAACCACAGTCTTTTACATGTCCTGTTATTTGCTTCAGCATCTATGAAACAACTCCATCCTTCATGATAATCAAAACCCTTGAAGCAATCCACATCTGCTTCCTTATACTGAATTTCAAATCTATTTGCAAAGAAAAAAAAAATCCTCTTCCTTGCTTCCTTGTATTTTATTTCAGAAAGTTTCGTGGATTGAATATTCCAACTCCCTTTAACATACCACAGAGCACTAAATGGAAAGAATTACATTACCGCAGCTCCTTAGATTATAACTGATAAGGTGAGCCTTTTACATTTATATTAGGTTCTGAGGAGCTGATGCCATACCGGTTTAATAATTAATAATTCATGGAGCCAAATTACAGCCTTAGAAGGAAACAGCCTCTTTGACTAGTTCTTTCATAATCCTCTGATTTATGTATGACAGCAGAGAAGAGTTCTAGGAGAGGTTAATAAAAAAAAAAAAAAAAAATCCCAGACATAACACTTGAGTTTTTAAAACTACTCCTGCCTTTGCACAAGCTGAGTTTGTTATAGCATCTTGGGAGTTCTACCTCTCTGAGCACAGCCAATTAATTCAAAGGGATAACAGTATCGTTTTAAATGAGCATCTGTCTAGTGAGAATGTCCAGGGGAAAGTAAGCGACGCAGGGGGTTGAGGGGGCAAGTAGTAAATTAAATTTGAGAGGCATTTTGGACCAAAAAGGAGAGGATTTCACTCGTTATTCCTAAAAAGTAACCTTTAGTAGGATTTCTGAGGAGACACTTCAGATTCAAATGTACCCTCTTTCTCATTATCCCTCAGACCCGAAAACTGACCCTGGACTGGGTTACCCATAATCTGTGAAAGTGAAAGGCGCTCAGTTGTGTCTGACTGTGACCCAATGGACTATACATATAGTCCATGGAATTTTTCAGGCCAGAAAACTGGACTGGGCAGCCTTTCCTAACCCAGGGATTGAACTCAGGTCTCCCGCATTGTAAGCACATTCTTTACCAGCTGAACCACCAGGGAAGCCCAAGAATACTGGAGTGGGTAGCCTATCCCTTCTCCAGCGGATCTTCCTGACCCAGGAATCAACCTGGGGTCCCCTGCATTGCAGGTGGATTCTCTACCAACTGAGCTATCAGGGAAGCCCATAATCTGCACGGCTTAATAATTTGAAAGAATATATATAGAGAGGTATAATTTACATATATTAAACTATATTGATTGGAAGTGTACAGTTCAATCCATAGTCCTATGAAGATACAGAATATTCTCATCACTTCAGAAGTTCCTTTATATTTTCTCCAGTCAATATCCTGCCCCAAAAGGAACTGACTTCTTTCACAAGAGATGTTTCCTATTCAAATGTTCTACATAAATGAAAATGTACACTATATATTAATATTTTGTTGTATCTGGAATCTTTCACTTATCATGTTTTCAGAGGCATTCATGTTACTACTTGTTATTGCTCTGTAGTACTCCACTCTCTGAATATACTACTTCTTCTTCTATTGACAGACACCTAGACTGTCCTCAGTTTATTTTTATGATTATGAATAAAGCTGCTATGAACATTCTAATATTAGGCTCTTTGTAGACATGTTTTCATTTCTCTTGACTACATTTCTTTCCATATAAATGTAATTGTTAGGTCATAGAGTATATTCCTTTTAACTTTCTATGAAACTGTTCAAAATACCCAAGATAACTGCCTCATGTCACATTCTCATCTAGAATGTAGCAAAGTGTTAGTTGTTCCTCACCCTCACTGATATTTGTGGCTGTCAATTTCCTTCATTTTAGCCATTTAATTGAGTATTTGGTGGCCATATGGTCTCATTTTTCTGACAATTTATGATGTTGAGCACTTTTTTTCATGTGCTTACTGGCAATAGGTTCAATCTTCACTAATTGTGAACAAACTGGGTTTCCAGTTAGTGATAGATCAACAAGAGATTTTCCACATAGGCCTAAGTCTCAATTGTCTCTGAAAAGTGCATCTAATGAAATGCATCTTTTCATTTATCTAGAACTAGTCCCTGACCCGGTGAGAAGATACTATTCCTGTTAACATGGCCTAAACTCTACATACTCATTATACACTGCTCCTTTTATTCTAATTTGATGATGCTATGCCTTTTGGTCATTTCTTTCATTCTCAATATTTAAAAATAAGTTCCTTTGTTTATAAAGTGACACTCCTTTTAACTTCTGCCCATTTACATATCTATAAGGTTAGCTTCCATTGATGGATGTTGAACTAAGACCATTATTTGAACATAATGGCAACTACGAGGGTCCCCAGGTGGCTCAGTTGTGGGTTGGACCCCTGTGTCAGAAAGACCCCCTGGAGAAGGAAGTGACAACCCACTGCAGCATTCTTACCTGGAAAAAAAAAAAAATCTCATGGACAGAGGAGCCTGGCAGATTACAGCCCATAGTGTCGTAGAGAGTCAGACAAAACTGAGCATGCATGCAGACAAAGGTAACTATGACCAAACCTCACATCTTGATTTTCTTTCTTATTTGTAAAATGAAAATAATAGCTTTCTCTTAGGGGAATCATAAGGATTAAGATAAACAATTGGTACATGACGTATCAGGACCCTTTGATTGCAGCAGTGTTGAGGAAGTAATAGCAGTTATGGTACCTACTACCCAATCTACAGGGAATCTCAATTCACACCGATAATTCTTTCAAGTAAGTAAGTGGATTTATGGCGATTCTTCCCTATATTTCACTTGATCTCTTCAAGCATATAATTTATTATCCACAAGTTTCAGAGATGATGATGATAACACTTAACAATTATTTACAGTTTATAAAGATAACAGAAAAAGAAGGTAATGCAGTTTGAAATGTTCAATATTATTGCATCTGATATAATCTCACAGAGTAAGTCAGACCCATATACAAAAGTCCTTGTTATTTTATTAGGTGCATATTTGCAGACAGAGTGAAGATAACTATATTTATCTATCATATCATATATAAGTATAATGAAGTAGACAAAAAGAAGTATAATCCATATAATTCTATGAAAAAAAGTATGCCAAAATGAATGATTGATTCATATTTTTTCATACACTATCACCAGATGAAAGAGAACCTCAAGAGTTTATGGGAAAATGACACAGGTTATAGGGTTGAATTGTGCCCTCAAACCCCGCCCACCCTCCACCAATTAATCTACAGAAGTCCTAACTCCCAGAATCTCAAAATGTGCCTTATTTGGATACAAAGTTGTTTCAGAGGTAATTACTTGATGAACCTATGGACACCTTATCTTTGACAAAGGAGGCAAGGATATACAATGGAAAAAAGACAACCTCTTTAACAAGTGGTGCTGGGAAAACTGGTCAACCACTTGTAAAAGAATGAAACTAGAACACTTTCTAACACCATACACAAAAATAAACTCAAAATGGATTAAACATCTAAATGTAAGACCAGAAACTATAAAACTCCCAGAGGAGAACATAGGCAAAACACTCTCTGACATAAATCACAGCAGGATCCTCTATGACCCACCTCCCAGAATATTGGAAATAAAAGCAAAACTAAACAAATGGGACCTAATGAAACTTAAAAGCTTTTGCACAACAAAGGAAACTATAAGCAAGGTGAAAAGACAGCCCTCAGATTGGGAGAAAATAATAGCAAATGAAGAAACAGACAAAGGATTAATCTCAAAAATATACAAGCAACTCCTGCAGCTCAATTCCAGAAAAATAAATGACCCAATCAAAAAATGGGCCAAAGAACTAAACAGACATTTCTCCAAAGAAGACATACAGATGGCTAACAAACATGAAAAGATGCTCAACATCACTCATTATCAGAGAAATGCAAATCAAAACCACAATGAGGTACCATTACACGCCAGTCAGGATGGCTGCTATCCAAAAGTCTACAAGCAATAAATGCTGGAGAGGGTGTGGAGAAAAGGGAACCCTCTTACACTGTTGGTGGGAATGCAAACTAGTACAGCCGCTATGGAAACAGTGTGGAGATTTCTTAAAAAACTGGAAATAGACTGCCATATGACCCAGCAATCCCACTTCTGGGTATACACACTGAGGAAACCAGATCTGAAAGAGACACGTGCACCCCAATGTTCATCGCAGCACTGTTTATAATAGCCAGGACATGGAAGCAACCTAGATGCCCATCAGCAGATGAATGGATAAGGAAGCTGTGGTACATATACACCATGGAATATACTCAGCCATTAAAAAGAATTCATTTGAATCAGTTCTAATGAGATGGATGAAACTGGAGCCCATTATACAGAGTGAAGTAAGCCAGAAAGATAAAGACCAATACAGTATACCAATGCATATATATGGAATTTAGAAAGATGGTAATGATAACCCTATATGCAAAACAGAAAAAGAGACACAGTTGTACAGAACAGACTTTAGGACTCTGTTGGAGAAGGCGAGGGTGGGATGTTTCGAGAGAACAGCATCGAAACACGTTGGGGGCCTTGTTGGTAATTTCTGAGGTGAAACAGATCACCAGCCCAGGTTGGATGCATGAGAAAAGTGCTCAGGCCTGGTGCACTGGGAAGACCCAGAGGGAGTCGGTAGAGAGGGAGGTGGGAGGGGGGATCGGGATGGGGAATACATGTAAATCCATGGCTGATTCATGTCAATATATGACAAAACCCACTACAATATTGTAAAGTAATTAGCCTCCAACTAATAAAATAAATGGGAAAAAAAAGATAATTTCTTTAGGCTGAGCCTTAATCTAATATGATTGGTGAAAAGGGGATGTTTAGAGACAGACAAACATGAAGAAAGTCATTGTGAAAATAAAGGCAGAGATCTGCACCCAACAGTTCCACAGACTACCAGCCAATCACCAGAAATATGATGCTAAAGAGGTTCACTCACAGACCTCAGGAAAGACCAGCCCTGCCAGCACCATGATCTAAGCTTTCTAGACCTGAGAAACAGGAGATAATACATTTCTGTGTTTTAAGCCACCCAGCTTGCAGCACTTTGTTACAGCAGCGCTGGCACACGAATACAATGGGCGAGTTAAGAGTTGCAGAATGAAAACCTATGGGAGAATCCATCTCATGTCTCCTAGGTCAGGAAGTCTTCGCATATTATTTATCATCTGATGATAATAGGCACATTAACTAGAAAATCAACAAGAGATACTTCCTGATTAGGACCTGATGGACATGAAGGTGCAGAGTAGGGTTTCCAAAGGAGTTGTTGGAGGCTATAAAAAAGGAGGAGGAGGAGCTAAGCCATGTGAAATCACCAAATCTCTACCAGGATACAGCTGGTCATGGATTTCCTGAAGAGAAATCCTCACACTGGGACAAAGTGACAACTGTTTTTATTTCCTTGACACTAACTTGTCCTTTGACAAGGTAGCCAAATGTATTTGGGAAGGCTGAGAAACAGTCCGGTAAAATTCAATTTAGCATTCTGATCTAGGGTCATGAAGCAGTGTTTTTCTTGGCTGAGCCTGGCAGTTTGGAGGAGGTTCAGTTCTGTTCTGAGCTCCATTAGAAAGCCACAATGACTCTAACATCTTGACTGAAACAAGCTGAATAAAACTTCACTCCAACTACTTAATGCTGTTGTCTTTACTTGATCCATTGAACCAGTAGACTGAGAACACCTACATTAAGAGGCTTTACTCCACTTTCCCAAAACTGTTGGGTCATTCCAGTTCTTACAATAAGCTCTCATGGGTCACAAACTCAATAAAAAAAGCAACCAGTAAAGCTGGTCAGTAAAGTATGGTCAGAACTGATATTTAATTCCAACTTTTGGTTTATGGGAGAAGCAGTTCCAAGCTCAAAATCCTTGCTGAGTTCATACAGATGACCAACACATACAGTGTTGTGTAGCTGGTTATCTTTTTCAATATATGAAGGCATCACATGCAAATGTCCTCTGCTCCAGCCTTCATTTATGCATGATAGTATCCAAAATAAGACTCAATGTTCTCTGAAATGCATATTTTTGGAGGGGTCTTGTTGGTAATTTCTGAGGTGTAGAAAAGGAACAGAGGTTAGAAAGTTGAGTTTATCTTGTTTTTTGCTTTCCTCTTATTCTCTCATGCTGTCCAGTTACTTCATTGTATCCTTCAGCTAACACCACAGCTTTTCCACTTTTCTTAAAGAGTTTGTCATGGCTTCATCTATTGAATTTAATAATGACTCTCAGCCATGTAGGGCTGAGATAATGCAATTGTAAAAATGGTCATAAAAGAAGCTAGCATGGATTTAATCAGGAAACAAGGAGTCAAATGAGCTTAAAATAAGCACACACTAAATGACTCTAACATATTCTTATTATGTACTCTGTTTCACTTTTCTGCTCCAGTAGTTTTGGATTGGATGCTGGTTATTATATGTGAAGATATGGAAGGTATCCAACCCCATCGACAAAGGTGCTCCTTGGATGCTAGCCATTTTGTCAGGTTAGCGTGATGCCCACAGGTTGTGCAGCGGGCAAGGTCAATATCGAGGCCATTACAAAATAAACCTGGCTTCTCTGTTATTGCCCTGCCATTCAGAATATGTATGAAACACCTGCTATTAGAATTATATGCCAGATAATAACCATTATGAATTCTGTTTTGCATCTTTTATTTTATAACCTAAAAAATGTAGTTAAAGAACAATCTATATTCTGGAAGAAGGAAATCCGTTTTCAGAGTCTGTACTGTTTAAAAGGCATTCAAATAAAAGCTTGAGTTTAGCAACTCTCTCAGCAAAGGTACCTGTGGGTACCTTATTTTTGACAAAGGAGGCAAGAATATACAATGGGGCAAAGACAGCCTCTTCAATAAATGGTACTGGGAAAACTGGACAGTTACATGTAAAAGAATGAAATTAGAACACTTCCTAACACTATACATAAAGATAGATTCAAAATGGATTAAAGACCGAAATGTAAGACCAGAAACTATAAAACTCTTAGAGAATAACATAGGCAGATCACTCAATGACATAAGTCAAAGCAAGATCCTCTATGACCCACCTCCTAGAGTAATGGAAATAAAAACAAAAGTAAACAAGTGGGAACTGATTAGACTTAAAAGCTTTTGTACAGCAAAGGAAACTATAAGCAAGGTGAAAAGACAACTCTCAGAATAGGAAAAAATAATAGCAAATGAAACAACTGACAAAGAATTAATTTCCAAACTATACTAGCAGCTTATACAACTCAATGTCAGAAAAATAAACAACCCAAAGAAAAAGTATGAAAAAGGTCTAAACAGACATTTCTCCAAAGAAGACATACAGATGGGTAACAAACATGAAAAGATGCTCAATACTGCTCATTATTAGAGAAATGAAAATCAAAACTACAATGAAATATCACCCGCCACTGGTCAGAATGGCCATCATCAAAAAGTCTACAAACAATAAATGCTGGAGAGAATGTGGAGAAAAGGGAATGCTTTTGCACTCTTGCTGGTAATGTAAATTGATACAGCCACTATGGAAGATGGTATGGAGACTTTTTTAAAAACTAAGAATAAAACCACCATATGACCCAGCAATCCCACTCCTAGGCATATACCCTGAGGAAACCAAACTGGAAAGAGATACATGTACCCCATTGTTCACTGCAGCACTATTTACAATAGCTAGAACATGGAAGCAACCTAGATGTCCATCGACAGATGAATGGATAAAGAAATTGTGGTAAATATACACAATGGAATATTACTCAGCCATAAAAAAGGACTACATTTGAGTCAATTCTGATCAGGTGGATGAACCTAGAACTTATTATACAGAGTGAAGTAAGTCAAAAAGAGAAACATAAGCATTGAGTTCTAATGCATATATACAAAATCTAGAAAAATGGTACTGAAGAACTTATTTACAGGGCAGCAATGGAGAAACAGACATAGAGAACAGACTTTTGGACATGGGGAGATGGGACGACAGGGTGAGGTGTATGGAAAGAGTAACATGGAAACTTATATTACCATATGTAAAACAGATGGCCAACAGGAATTTGCTGTATGGTGCAGGAAACTCAAACAGGAGCTCTGTATCAATCTAGAGGGGTGGATGGAGCAGGAGATGGGAGGGAGGATCAAAAGGGAGGGGATATATGTACACCCACGGCTGATTCATGTTGAGGTTTTACAGAAAACAACACAATTGCTTCTGTAAAGCAATTGTCCTTCAATAAAAAAAAATTTAAAAAGAACATGAAATCAATTGGGTTCACACTCTGTTCCTGGAAAGATGAGCTCTTTGTTTTCCATCTTCTGATTATACTCATAGTTCAGGTATAATGAGTAGAACATAAGAAGTAATGAGTAGCCCTTAAAATTAATATCTCAGGAATATCTTAATATCTTACAGAAAAGAAAACAAAACAAGAAAAAGTTCTGCAAACTGGCTCTTTGGGTAAGAGCTTAGAGATAAAAATAAAAGTGAAATTCATCCAGGTAGCTAATTTAGGTTTACAATACTTAAATTTCTTATAATTTTTATAATTTTCAGTTTCTTCTTCTAAATAGTCTTTCACATTATTAATCAAATAATAATGCAATTAAAATTCTCATTCAATATAAGTTCAGTTCAGTTCACTCGCTCAGTCATGTCTGACTCTTTGTGACCCCATGAATCGCAGCACGCCCAGGCTCCCTGTCCATCACAAACTCCCAGAGTTGACTCAAACTCATGCCCATTGAGTTGGTGATGCCATCCAGGCATCTCATCGTCTGTTGTCCCCTTCTCCTCCTGCCCCCAATCCCTCCCAGCATCAGCATCTTTTCCAATGAGTCAACTCTTCACATTAGGTGGCCAAAGTAATGGAGTTTCAGCTTCAGCATCAGTCCTTCCAATGAACACCCAGGACTGATCTCCTTCAGGATGGACTGGTTGGATCTCCTTGCAGTCCAAGGGACTCTCAAGAGTCTTCTCCAACACCACAGTTCAAAAGCATCAATTCTTCGGTGCTCAGCTTTCTTCACAATCCAACTCTCGCATCAATACATGACCACTGGAAAAACCATGGCCTTGACCAGATGGACCTTTGTTGGCAAAGTAATGTCTCTGCTTTTTAATATGCTATCTAGGTTGGTCATCACTTTCCTTCCAAAGAGTAAGCGTCTTTTAATTTCAGGGCTGCAATCACCATCTGCAGTGATTTTGGAGCCCCTAAAAAAAAAGTCTGACACTGTTTCCACTGTCTCCCCGTCTATTTCCCATGAGGTGATGGGACCAGATACCATGATCGTAGTTTTCTGAATGTTGAGCTTTAAGCCAACTTTTTCACTCTCCTCTTGAACTTTCATCAAGAGGCTTTTCAGTTCCTCTTCACTTTCTGCCATAAGGGTGATGTCATCTGCATACCTGAGGTTATTGATATTTCTCCCCGCAATCTTGATTCCAGCTTGTGCTTCTTCCAGCCCAGCATTTCTCATGATGTACTCTGCATATAAGTTAAATAAGCAGGGTGACAATATGCAGTCTTGATGTACTCCTTTTCCTATTTGGAACCAGTCTGTTGTTCCATGTCCAGTTCTAACTATTGCTTCCTGACCTGCATACAGGTTTCCAAGAGGCAGGTCAGGTGGTCTGGTATTCCTATCTCTTTCAGAATTTTCCACAGTTTATTGTGATCCACACAGTCGAAAGCTTTGGTGTAGTCAATAAAGCAGAAATAGATGTTTTTCTGGAACTCTCTTGCTTTTTCGATGATCCAGCGGATGTTGCCAATTTGATCTCTGGCTCCTCTGCCTTTTCTAAAACCACCTTGAACATCTGGAAGTTCTCAGTTCACGTATTGCTGAAGCCTAGCTTGGAGAATTTTGAGCATTACTTTACTAACGTGTGAGATGAGTGCAATCATGCGGTAGTTTGAGCATTCTTTGGCATTCCCTTTCTTAGGGATTGGAATGAAAATGGACCTTTTCCAGTCCTGTGGCCACTGCTGAGTTTTCCAAATTTGCTGGCATATTGAGTGCAGCACTTTCACAGCGTCATCTTTCAGGATTTGAAATAGCTCAACTGGAATTCCATCACATCCACTAGCTTTGTTTGTAGTGATGCTTTCTAAGGCCCACTTGACTTCACGTTCCAGGATGTCTGGCTCTAGGTCAGTGATCACACCATTGTGATTATCTGGGTCGTGAAGATCTTTTTTGTACAATTTCTGTGTATTCTTGCCACCTCTTCTTAATATCTTCTGCTTCTGTTAGGTCCCTACCATTTCTGTCCTTTATTGAGCCCATTTTTGCATGAAATGTGCCCTTTATTCAATATAAAGCAACTACTTAAAATGGAAGAGGGTAACTTTATTATTTATTTATTTATTTTTATTTACATTGTAGTCAAAATAAAACACAAAAATTATATTTCCTTTAATAAAAAATAAGTTCACAGCAGCATCATAACTCTTAGATAACTTTATTTTTAAATGTTCTTTTTCACTATTAATAAATATTTGTCTAGTAGAAATAACTCATCAGGTTAACACATTATAAACATGATTTGCAAAAAGTTGTATAAAGACATTTTTTTCACTGACTGGTAGAACCACAGTCCTTGAATTAACAAGAGCATTTTAAATAGACAACAAAAGAATGGACTGGGTCACAACTAAGTAGTTTTTATTATAATTCCTATTAAGTATTTAGTTCAGTTAATGTTAATTTAACATAAGGATAGGTTTTATAACTTTGAATAAATCAAGATGACATGTAAAATGAACATTTATTTGTTACCATAGCAGAATGTAATAACTGACAGTGGAAGTCACTTCATAACATAGGGTCAGCAAGTTCAAAACTAAATGCTATTCACTCCCTTGTACACAGCTTTCCTGAAATAAAGATCCAAAGCCAGGAGATGGAGATAAAAGCAAAAGGCAAATTCATGGATTTGCTACATTTATGGCTTCTATAAATTTTAACCTCCTCCTTTACCAATCACCTATAAATAAGTAATCTTAAGTTAAATGCTTAGCTGTAGGTGTGGCTTACCTCAGTTTCTTGTAATGACGTCTATGCTCAAAAGTGAAACTGAAAGTGTTAGTTGCTCAGCCATGTCCAGCTCTTTACAACCCCATGGACTATAGCCAGCCAGGCTCCCATGTCCATGGAATGCTCCAGGCAAGAATACCTAGGCTCAAAGTCATTTTTAAATTATCAATTTATCTTTATCCTATTCACATTCTTAATTCTATCCCACTGCAAATAGTAAGATAAGCTCCCATTTTGTTTCTAAAGAGGAAAACAAGCCCTTTGCTATCAGGCTTTTTCTAGCTAAAAGTTATAAATAGAACTATATTTGCAATTTTCACATATCTCCTTAGAAACATTCCAGCTCCGAGCACGTGAAATGTTTATGTTCTTACATAAAGTTTTCCAAAAATTATTGCCCAGAATGCAAACATCTTTTCCAATAAATATTTTAAATGCAACATAAATGTCCTTCACAAACAATGATTTAATCTAATATCAACAAACCAGAGTATCCTGCAGGGACATTACTGGGCATGTGAGCTGGCCCCCGATGGTCAAAGCATTCTTTGCTGTCTGAAGAGATGACAGGACGACAGCCACACAGAAAGACGGGATTGCAAGTCTCAGCGTTCCAGTCTGGCCACTCCGCTGCCACCACACAAAGATTAAGCAGATGGCATAGTAATTTGGGGGGAAATAAGGGAAACAATCCACTTAGAATGTAAGCAAAAATTTATACAAACATTTGCTCTTTCCTTTCAGGTAGCATGCTAGGCAGTGAGATATGAATATGAATAGTACATAGGCCCTTCCTTGAGTAATTCATGGTTATATAATTGCAGAAATATAAGAACAAATGTAGTGTGACAGGCCAATTAAGAAATAACATGTGCAAAGTATAGCAATACATAATTACTGTTATGGAAGTGGGGTGATTACCCCTCTTTTGAATGTAAGAGAAAGTTTCTCAGAAGTGGTGGCTGAGCACATGGGAATTTATTCATCCTTTTATCAAATACTCATGGAGCACTGTCATGGTTTAATCTGTGTTCCCCAAAGAGATGTTAATGTCTGAACTTCTGCTATCTATGGATGTGACCTATTTAGAAATAAGATCTTTACAGACACAATCAGGTTAAGATGAGGTCATTATTGTGAGTCATAATCCACTGTGAGAAAAGGAAAATTAGGACATACATACAGAGGGAACATGGTCTAGTGGATACAGAGATTGATTGGAGTTCTGCTCCCATAAGTCACTGAATGCCTGGAGCCACCAGAAACTACAACAGCCAAGGATGGATCACCTACCAGAGGTCTGAAAAGGGACCCAGTCCAGTCGACATCTTGACTTTGGCATTCTAGCCTCCAAACTGTGAGAGAGTAGATTTCTGTTTTTTAAGCACTCAACTCAGGGTGTAGGGGGTTGTTATAACAGCTCTAGGAAACAAATACAAGCATCTACTACAGACAACACATGAAGACTATTACTCAGGAGATGCAACTAGAGATTATCACAGTAAGGAAAAGTAAGTCAGAAAGAGAAAAACAAACACCGTATGATGTCATTTACATGTAGAACCTAAAATAGGGCACAAATGAACCTACCTACAGAAGAGAAACAGATTCATAGAGAATAGACCTGTGGTTGCCAAGGGGGTGTGGGAAGAGAGGGATGGACTGGGAGTTTGGGGTTGGCAGATGCAAATTATTACCTTTAGAATGGATAAACAACAAGGTCTTAATGTACAGCACAGGCAGCTCTATTCAATATACTGTGATAAACCATAATGGAAAACAATATTTTTTTAAAAAAGAATGTCAAAAAAGAATATCACTCAGGAAATAGTAGTGAAAATCACAAAGACTCAAGAAGCTGGTAGGTTGTCATGGGCAATGAGAATAATATGAAGCAAACACAACTTATGAAGGAGTGTTGTTGGCTGGGAGCATTGGAAATGATTTGATCTTAGCATAGAAAAAAGTGGGGTGATGAGGCTGGTGAGAAAAGCAGGACCAGATCATAAAAACTCTTCTATGTATTTATGAAGAGTTTGGGGTTAATCTTTTTTTTTTTTTTTAACAACAGTACAGTTTAAGTTAGGGAAATAGTGATGTGCTTACACTTTAAGTAGGTCTCTCTGATGGCAAGGTAATCTATTTGCTCTGGGCAATAACAGAGGAGAGAGACCAGTTTGGAAGCTACAAGAATAGGCCAGGAAAGAGAGAAAATGAGGATCTCAGTGGTGGTCGTAACAAGGAGTTTCAAGTCAAATTGATTTCAGACTTAGAGCAATATAGAAGAGGTTGTGGGGAGCTCATCTTCTTTATTATCTTCTCAAATATTGTTTAAGGCAATGTGTTAATAAAAAAACAACATCCTCAAAATAGATAAAATGTTAAGTAAAATACAGTCCTTTCATTTAGAAATGAATAATGTAGAGATGACAGACACACACATATATAAACATGTTGGGTCCATCTCAGTGTGGGAGTCAAAGACAAATCTGCTGCTTGAAATGCTGGGCTGAGAACCTGGCAGATGTCAGCATCCTATGTGAGTCTCAAAGCAGAAAGGAAGACTTCACAAAGGGACCGTCCTTAAATCCTGATTCATCTGGGCATTTGCAGTTCACTCTGATTTAGGGTTTGGTTTTAACAAACTTACAATCTCCAAAGCTATTGTGTTTTTAAAAAAAAAAACTTTAAAATAGGCATAAGCAATAAATTTCTCCTTGGCATTTTCTCACATTATATATAAACAGTAAGAAAATTCCTCTTGCTTTATGCTCCCTACATAATCTGAAAAGTGAGTGTTAGTCTCTCAGTCATGCGCAACTCTTTGCGACCCCATGGATTGTAGACTACAGGCTCCTTTGTCCCTGGAATTCTCCAGGCAAGAATACTGAAGTGGGTAGCCATTCCCTTTTCCAGCTATGTAATCTAATAGATGGATGGATTTATGTGCACATGACCTTGGAAGAAGCAAGAAAAGAACTTTGATGGAAGCAAACTTCCACTGGACTACAGCAACTGAATTCTGGGTTCACAGTGCTTACCCTCCCCTTGGTCAGAATAACTGATTTTACTTAACAGTCAATCAGTACATGGAGGTTGAGAGCTACGCTCAGGCCCATCTTGTTTAACAATAATGCTAACAATAATGATAATGGCTAATGAATATTGAGCCCTTATCATATGCCAGGATCCATGCTATGAACTCAATGCATTATCTTATTTGATCTACTCAGGAAACCAATAAGTAGGCTATAAACTTATTCCACTGATAAAGAAATCATACCTCAGGAAAGATAAAACAATTTTTCCAAGTGGTAAGATGAGGATTTCAATGTATTTTTAATTATTAAGCTATTACAGTCAATCATAGGTACCAAATGTCTATAATATATGTATGTATGTATGTATGTATGTATATATGTGTGTGTGTGTGTGCAGTAGGGGAGAGAAAGAGAAGGGGGGAGAAGTGAGGAAGGAGAGAAAGAGAAAATAAATTAATGGGCTTGGGACAAGATTTTGCAGGAGCAAAATTCAAACTCAGCTCCTTCTCTGCTGTGCTACCTGGGACAATTTACCTAATCTCCATTGACTTCAGGGTTTCCCTGATGGTTCAGTGGTCAAGATTCTGTCTGCTAATGCAGGAGATGTGGGTTTGATCCTTGATTCAGGAAGATCTCCTGGAGAAGGAAATGGCAACCCACTCCAGTATTCTTGCCTGGGAAAATCCCATGGACAGAGGAGCCTGGAAGTCTACAGTCCATGGGGTCACAAAAGAGTCAGATATGACTTAGTGACTAAACAACAACAAAAGACCTCAGAATGCAAAATGGAGAAAATAAGTAGTATCTACTTTGAATGGAGATGGAAGGATTAAGAGTTACTATAGGAAACAGTGCACAGAAAGCAGGGAGAAGGCACTATGGAGCTACTGTCTTTATCATTTTCTTCAATTTCATCATCATTATTCTAAGTGGTTACTCATTACTCTAGATATTTAAATCAGAGTTGAACAAATACACAGCAGGGTATTATAAAAAAGGATTCACAGCCTGGATAGGTAATTGGGTAAGATAACCATTATCCTGTGAGTTACAATCTGTGATCATATCAGTCTGGGAAATGCTACATAACATATTCCTTTCTTGCAATTTCAAAATGTTTACATTGTTTATGTTGTTTCCCCAATTTTCCCCGACCTACATAAGAGACTTAAATGAAATAAGTGTCAACCAGATCTGATATCCCAAGTCGAGCCTAAAAACATACTATACTAAGTCAAATATTGTGGACCCTCTTTCCCTAAAAAGGAAAAAGAAGACCACAGTTTACAAATTCTGAAATAACTGGTACACATGACACTAGAACACAACAGCATTGAATTGAGAAAAGAGGGGACACATACAAAAGACATGGAACCAGGTCCATTATAAATCAGTGATCCAGAATGACAAAATTGCTAACATTATTTGAAGCTACAAAGAAATGTCTATCTAGTCTGCCTTCTGTCTTTCAGGTTTTCCCATTTTTCAGATAGAGCTATTACATTCTACAGAGTAATTTATTTAGTCTAACGTCAATAGGATAAAAAGAAAAAAAAAAAAAAAGAAATCATAGAGCACACATGATCAGTACTGAAATCAGGGTATGCTTAATTTGGTAATAGTCAATGCTATTAGGGAATGACTCAGACTGGACATTTCACTAGATGTCCACGGGTGTGAAGTGAGAATATTTACTTAGCTCACAGAAGTGATACCCAAATAAACTAATTAAAGTTTGCAAACTGTTCTGAAATGTCGGATGCTCCAAGAGAGGTAAGTATCATTACTATTCAAATTAATATCAAATCTCACCTGTTCACAAAGCTATATAAATGTAAAATAGACTCATTTCATTTTCTTTATCTATTTTCTGCCTCCAATCTTCAACATCTGATCCTAGGGCTTTTTAATATTTTATCCAAATGTCTTAAAGAATCAAAGGAGAAAAAATAGATCCCCGAAGGGGACAAACACCAATGCAACCCCTAACGTCATCACCAAGGCAGAGATAAGGCAATATCCAAATTTCGCATAAAAAAATGAAGGGGTGCTTTGGAATAATTTGACTCTATTTTCCCTAACATTTTTTTGCCTCTTTCATCTAATTCTTTAAAAAAACAAAACAAAACAAAACATTGTTGGAGTATAGTTGATTTATAATGTTGTATCAGTTTCTGCCATACAGCAGGTGAAACACTTATACATAAACATATATGCACTCTTTTTTAGAATCTTTACCCATATAGGCTACTACAGAATATTGAGTAGAGTTCCCTGTACCATACAGCAGGTCCTTATTTGTTGTCTACTTTATATATATAATATCACATGTATATGTCAACCCCAATCTCCCAATTTATACCTTCACCTGCTGGTAACCATAAATTTTGTTTTCTATTGATACATCTATAACTCTGTTTTTGTTTTAAAGAAAAGTTCATTTGTACCTTTTTTTTTTTTTACATTCTGCATATAAGTGATATATTCCTCTTTCTCTGTCCAAATTACTTCACTCTGTGCTTCTATAAAAACACAACAGACTGAAGAAAGGGAATGATATTTTTATTTAAATTGATGTTATGAGACAGATAATGCCATTAAATCCTCACTAAACCCCATGAAGCTGATACTCTTATAATTCACCAGCCAACGAGAAAATCGTTACCTCAGAGAGGTTATACATTATTCCCAAGGTCATGTAGCTAAATAAGTTCTGCTCAGTTCAGTTGCTCAGCTGAGTCTGACTCTGCGACCTCATGGACTGCAGCATGCCAGGTTTCCCTGTACATCACCAACTCCCAGAGCTTGCTCAGACTCATGTCCATCAAGTTGGTGACGCCATCCAACCATCTCATCCTCTGTTGTCCCCTTCTCCTCCTGCCTTCAATCTTTCCCAGCATCAGGGTCTTTACCAAGAAGTCAGTTCTTCGCATCAGGTGGCCTAAGTGTTGGAGTTTCAGCTTCAGCATCACTCCTTCCAATGAACACTCAGGACTGGTCTCCCTTAGGATGGACTGGTTGGATCTCCTTGCAGTCCAGGGGACTCTCAAGAGTCTTCTCCAACACCACAGTTCAAAAGCACCAATTCTTCAGTGCTCAGCTTTCTTTATAGTCCAACTCTCACATCCATACATGACCACTGGAAAACCATAGTTTTGACTAGATGGACCTTTGTTGGCAAAGTAATGTCTTTGCTTTTTAATATGCTGTCTAGGTTGGTCATAAATTTTCTTCCAAGGAGCAAGCATCTTTTAATTTCATGGCTGCAGTCACCATCTGCAGTGATTTTGGAGCCCAAGAAAATAAAGCCTTCCACTGTTTTCATTGCTATACCATTCCATTCCATTCCATCTATTTGCCATGAAGTGATGGGACCAGATGCCATGATCTTGGTGTTCTGAATGTTGAGCTTTAAGCCAACTTTATCACTCGTCTCATTCATTTTCATCAAGACGCTCTTCAGTTCTTTGCTTTCTGCCATAAGGGTGGTGTCATCTGCATATCTGAGGTGGTTGATATTTCTCCAGGCAATCCTGATTCCACCTTGTACTTCATCCAGCCTGGAATTTCACATGATGTACCCTGCATAGAAGTTAAATAAGCAGGGTGACAACATACAGCCTTGATGTACTCCTTTCCTGATTTGGGACCAGTCTGTTGTTCCATGTCCGGTTCTAACTATTGCTTCTTGACCTGCATACAGATTTCTCAGGAAGCAGGTAAGATGGTATGGTATTCCCATACTGCAGTTTGTTGTGATCTACACAGTCAAAGGCTTTGGCATAATCAATAAAGCTAAATCAAGTGGTGGCAAAAGATTCAAATCCCAGCAGTCTAATTTCAAAGGTAAGATTTTAAGCAATAATAAATGCAAGCTCTGCTGAGACCTACCCCAAGGCCATAGGTGTAAGGCCTTGCACCAAGACTACAGAAGCAGAGCTTAGAACCAAGGTCACGCCTAAGGATGACCAAGTACCTTTGATATCATTGCCAAAAGTCCCCTTGATCATCACTGATCAGGCTTCCTGACCCCAAATGAGGCAAAAGTGCCCCTCCTGGCAGTCACCCTATAGCATGCTAACCAATCACCTAAACAACCTTCCAGCAGGATTCTGCTTTCTTTTCAGGCTCTAAAAATTCGCTACTAACCCATGAAAAGCATCGACTCTCCCTTGTCTGTTAGGAGGTCAGTTCACTGCATTCACAGTGTCCACATTGTCTCTGCTCTTGCTTCTTGGTAAATTCACTCCCTTCTGAAATGCTGTGTTTGGAAATTCTTTTCTAACCTGTGCTTGGACTGCCTCAACACCCTGCACAATATTTTACTTTATAAACATCTGCCTCATGGCCTTAACCAACAATTTACACCAACACAGTAATTAGGTAACAAAACTAAAAGAGGCCTGTCACACTCTGGCTACAGTGCCCTCCTTTTTCAGATAAGGATGCTGAGGTCAACCACATTAATAAAATTCACTATCCAAAGTGCTATCAGAAGTTAGTAGCAAGAGTGGCAACAGAACCCAGAACTTGTAAACTTACTATGTTTCCCCCTACAGTAGGCAGAGCTGCCCATTTCTTGAAGAATTTAACCTATAATAAAAAGCATTTGGAGAGAAGGAAGGAAGGGAGGGAGGGAAGGAGGGAAGAAAAGAGGGTAGAAAAGAAGGAAAGAAAGAAAGGGAAGTAAAAGGCAAAAATGGGCTATATAATCTGATTATTAGAAAAAACTGCCTGAATCTTTTATGTTGCTTTGGCTATTATTATTATGATTCCATTTGTATGATCATATATCATACTTCTATTGTATAAGAAAATATGCTTGGCCCCATATGGAGGGTGAGTACAAGAAGCTCAAGCAATTCATCTGCCCTCATTTAATGACAATGGAAAGAAAAACTGTTCATGTGTGCAGAGTGATGGTCATTGAATAAAGTGCCTTATATTGAAAAGTTGATGGAACTGTAGTGTAACATTTCCTTTCCCCTACTATCAATAATAAAGGGTGGCACTCTTACAGAAAACCAATAAAAATAATGCAAATTCTCCTCTTACTAAGATAGATACAAGAGGCAGGAAAAGAAGAAATAATGCCACTACCAAAATTATTTGTAATTCTTCACTTCCAAAAAGGAAAAAGAAGCTGAGCCTCAACTCTTAAGTCTCCACCTCCTTATCTGAATTTTTAGCCTCATTTCTCTTATACAAGACGTAAATTAGCTGTTTTCTCTGATGCACCATGCAGAAGGCCAATGGGCAGATGAACTGATAAGCGTACTCTCTTGCCCAATGCCTAGCAAATAGGTTGCTCCCAAAACATTCTGAATGTGAGAATAAATGAGTGTAGCAAAGATTGCTGCCTGTCTACCAAGATCCACTTAACTTTTTTTCCAGGATACTATAATAGATGCCATTTCTCAGCTTCCTACACACAGCCAAAGAAGGCCATGTGACTGAAGTCCAAACAAGGTGAACGAATGGAACTATAAAGCCTCTCGCTAGCTGCTCGATGCTCTTTCCCTCACCTTGCTGACGGGAAATGTGAGGCCCAGCAATATCCTAAAGGCAGGCACATATGGAAGAGGCCGCGTCCTCATCTGCCTCGATCCCTGAACAACTATGTAGATAGGATGACCACCAATCTCTCCAAGTACTGGACATGGAACCACCCTGGATTTCTTTTTTTTTTTTTTTTTTTTTTCACCCTGGATTTCTATGAACTTGAGAACTAAAACTCTGTTATTGAGTCAATACATTTTGAGTCCATTTGTTGCACCTCTTTATTCTGTTTAAAGAAATGCAATGTATAGACACAGAATTCAAGCCCCAAATCACAGGGTGGTATCTAGGTTTCACAGTGTACGTCTGCAACAACAAAACACAAATAACAAAAGAGCTCGCACCTGCTCCCTTTTGCACAGGGGACACAAAAAGCTGTGTTGCTGCTGTCTGATCGCCAAGTCAAGTCTGACTCTTTGAGACCCTACAGACTGTAGACCACCAGGCTCCTCTGTCCACGGGATTTCCAAGGCAAGCACACTGGAGTGGGTTGCCATTTCCTTCTCCAGGTTTCCTGACTGAAGGATCAAACTTGCGTCTCTTGCACTAGCAGGCAGATTCTTTACTGCCGAGGTACCTGGGAAGCACAATAGCTGGTGGGAGCTCATTTTTCTATTAACACTTTCCTTTAGAAAAAGACCTTTGTGTTGGCATTTTTGTTTGCTTATTAAAATTTTATTTTAATTTTTATGCAGATATATGTATTATAAAAATTCTATGGAGCTTCTGTTTTAAGGTCTTCTTAGCTGTAATGGAGCTGTTTCTTCAAAAAGATAAACTCAAACCTAAAATTAGTGTGTTAGTGTACAAAGACAGTGAAACCTTCCTGACCTTTCCTGTGAAAGTATTATGTTCCAGAGAGGAGAGCTTTACCAGGGCACAGGGACAACACATCTCTTGGTGACTTACAACCTGTGTGTGGGTGAAGGAGATAAAGAGAAAGAGTGTGCCTTGCAGGTACGACCCCTCATTCTATTAATACTCTGTATAATAAAACACGGTTCAAGGTGGCGTTTATATTCAAGTCAGTGTGCCAGGCATGCCATTTGCATCCTCTCTGATAGTGGAGGTATCAGAAACACTAATAATGCCTTACTGTTAAAAAAAAAATACAGGAAGATTGGATATTATATATTGAAACTGACATGAGAAGAGCTGTTGGTCATTTTCTGTGTTAATACAGCAGGTGCCTTAACACCATCTCAGACCCATAGACTGATAATAAGTCAACACGTGGTCAGCATACAACCAAAGTGGAAGCAGAAAGCAGACACTAGCAGCTGAAATGTTACGGTACATTAAATGTTAGCCATATATCTTTTTTTTTTTACATACAAATGCCTCCTTCCACAAAACTTTATACAAACTTAGAAAACACAAAACTGAGCAATAAGGATTCTCAAAGTTGCTGTTACTGTTTAGTGACTAAGTTGTGTCCGACTCTTTGTGACCCCATGGACTATATAGCCCACCAGGGTCCTCTCTTCATGTGCCTTCCCCAGCAAGAATATTGGAGTTGGTTCCCATTTCCTTTTCCAGGGAATCTGACCAACCCAGGGATCGAACCCACATTGCCTGCATTGCAGGCTGATTCTTTACCACAGAGGCCCCAGGGTTCTTTACCATTCTCAAGGTAAAAAGACCTAAAAACAGTGTCAACTCTGTGGACTGGGCTTCATCCATCCCAAAGACCTATTTTTATCTCAAAGAATGCCTAGTGATACACAAGTACCTACACTTAAAAGCCCACTTCAAATATCACCACCTCTTTGAAGTCTTTCCTGACTTGCTCCTGTCTTTCCCTGTCCAAAAAAGAAAGGTAATCTGCCTTTCATGTGCTCCTATAATTCTAGGTTCTCATCAAAATATAAATCATAAGTGTTCATCATCATCATTAACATGAAATGGATAATTACTAGGAACATAAAATAGGCAAATGTTCTGATCTGGACTAGAGAATGTGCAATTAGAATTATTCTATTCGAATTAAATAGTTCAATAGGAACAGTTAGAAGAATACTGTGAAACAGGATATCAATTTCCATCTGATGCGTGGATTACTAGTATCTTCAAACTTAAGAATGGAGCCCCTCAACACAGTCCTGGGAGTCCAAGACTTCCTGTCACCCTGGAACAGAAGAACAAGTGGTTATCTCACATTTTCTTAGCTTTCATGAGTTGTAGAACATAGCTTTTGTAGAAAGTGGGGTACCCTTATATACTTCAATAAACAGCAAAGTAAGAAGAAAAAGGAAAAGACACCCACTATTAACCTGAAAGTGAACAGCAGAGGTTTTGCAAAACCAGCTGTTCTTTTTCTTTCTTTTTCAATTGATGTATGTCAGGCTGGTATAAAAGGGGCGAGTTGAACATCTGGACCAAAACCAAGGCGTTTAACATTTTCAAGCAATTCACAGGCATGGATGATTTATGAGGCTCTTCTGAGATTTTTATCATGTGTCCTCTCAACTTTATGAAATGTGGACAGGCACATAAACCTGGAGACACTTCATGACATAAAAACAGTGATTGAAGACTGATAAAGGAGAAAAAAAAAAAAAAAAGAAGAATCGTTTTTGTTTGGACATGTTACAAACAGAGAAGGCCCCTGGGGAGATGAGTTGAATTCTGCTCCAGCCACAGCGCATTTCAGCCCTGGACAGGAGTTTTTGTGTTTTACCAATCATGGGCTTTTTCTATCTCCAGAAAAAGTGGAAAAGGATCTGTGGCTTAACTGATGTACTGCTGTGGCCTTTTGCACTAGAGAACCTGAGCAGTAATATTACTGAGTACTGAAAAGCCGTAAAGAAAATAAGGACTCTGAGATAAACATTTTATCTACAAAATGACCCATCTAATTCAGTTTTGACAAAAAAGAAAAAAATAGTAAAAAAAGAAAAAAGAAAGCTAAAACAAAGACGTGAAGACAGGGAAGGTAGGATGGCTTTTTGACATACCAAGGAAAATAAAAACAGCATGACTGTTAGTCAAAGATTAAGCTTGTTTATAAATCATTTGTCTAACAGGCATTTCCTGTAAGAAAAATAATGCCTCCAGGTAGCAATTTCTATTTTGTGGCAACAATATGCCATATATTTAGAAATAGTAGAAACTGTCTACTGTCATCAACTTGTTGATTAGTTTCAAACAATATGCAGACTCATTAAACCTCTTATAACTGGAACAGATTTGCACCATGACTGTTTAAGATAACACATTCTATGTATACTGTCAGATGGATTTTCGTTTTTTAAAATGTATCACTTCATTAACCATAATCACTATATTTTGAATTTGCTCAAATAAGCAACAGGCCTTGGCATAAAATGTTATCCTATGTTTATATACAGGTCTAGTATTTTAGACAAGTTATTTGTCTTCTCATTTATTTTATCAATATTTCAACTGGTGACACTTGATTAGTATCAGAGCACAAAGAATATGATCTTTTATTTCATCATTAGATAAAAATTGAAACATTCATTTATATTTTCTGTATTTATGAGAGTTTTGGCATTCAGACTTTTTAATTTCCTCATGGTCAATCATGTTTAATGATTAGAGCATAAATATTTTATTGCTTCTAGTAATTACCTCTCATTAGGAACATAGGCTTTTTTTTTTTGCAAAGAAACCTTGGCAGTTTAGAATGGTCCATCAGGAATATGTGATGTCCTTCTTTACACAGAGATATGAGACAAGTGCACGAGACTTCTAGTTATGTGGCAGTGCAACAGGCTTCACAGGACCTACTCTGTAAGGAATACTGGGTAATTAACTATTCACTAGCAACGTATTTAAGTTAAACTCTTTAACATCAATAACTGACATGACATCAAAAGAGAAAAGAACAACTCTTCTTTCCAGATTGTTGTTGTTCAGTTGCTCCATCATGTTCGACTCTTTGCAACCCCACGGACTATATCCCACCAGGCTCCTCGGTCTATGGGATTCCCAGGCAAGAATGCTGGAGTGTTGCCATTTCCTTTTCCAGGAGATCTTCTCAACCCAGTGATCGAACCCACGTCTCCTGCATTGGCAGGCGGCTTCTTCACCACTGAGTCACCAGGGCAGTCCTTTCTAAATTCTAGAGCTAAACTGCCTCAAGAAGCATGGAAGCCAACCTTGCTATATGCATAAGGATTTTAAGGGCGCTGAGGGACATTCTCTGCACAGCCGAGCCCTGTCTAGAAGCCAGGGATGGGAATCCTGGATGTCCCTCCCAGGCCAATCTACCTCGTGACCTATAGACTGAAGGCTGTAAATGACAGTCTCTGAGTATCACCTTCGACCTCAGGAATCCATCTTCCTTTGCTGAATTAGACACTTACCCTACACAAGTACCCTTTCCCTCAGGGGCTCTAAAATAGAGCTGCTTAATTATGCGTGCCACACAGCCCAGAGAACAAAAGTCTTCCTAATCATAGCAAAGAAATCATTATTATTGATTAAAATGTCATTTCATTCAGAGATCAGGAACCCCCTAGAAATCATTTTTTGCTTTCCAAATTAAACATAAAAAGTTTAAACTGTAAGTAAAATGCCATTCTGGGCTATTGCAATGAATTTCCAATAATACTATCTGCTTTATAGTGGTTCAAAAACATTGCCTTAATTAGGGTGACCTTTAAAGAGCTTTTCTAGAACTGAAATCCTTTAAAATACTTCTGCATATACTATATTCACATGTTATCTGCCCAAATATAAAAGCTTTAAAATCACAACTTAATATTTGTTTTAGATGCCAATTAAAAGATGTAAATTTTTAATACATGCTCATACTAGTTTCGAATTAGCCTAACTGCTAAAAATTGTGCTCCTGGAGTAAGGGTGGAGTAAACAAAATACAGAACTTGCTTCAAGATACCAAGCAAATATTAAGCAGTATATCTGTTTGGAAGTGTTTAGCAGATATAGCATATACACTTGTCTAATTCTTACTTTGGTTTTCAGTGTTAATAAAACACGTCTACATACTTTAATCCACTTGGAAATTACAGCATTCCTGGGAAGAACAAAAATAGTCTTCTGTTTTAGGGATGAGGACACAGGTTCATGTAGAGAAATTTGGTTCATCTCTAAGTCTTTATTTCATCAGCAAATATCCTCAAGGTATAAGACTCTGCCTGAGCCATATAGGGCCTAAGTCACAGCTTGTCTGATGTTCCCTAAAGATCAACATTGCTTCCGTGTCTGTAATCACTGGATGAACCTTTCAGATTAAGTCCTCTAACCTCAGTGCTTTCCTATCTTAAGAAATTGGGGGTTGGGAAGGATTAGAAATAAAGTGATTTTTCCAAGGTCAAACGATGTATTAGAGCCTACCCAACACTGGACCCCAGATCTTTCGACTCCCATCCAACTGTTCTTCCTTTCATCTTCTGCCTGTATGGTCCTTCTCAAGAAATGAACAGCTAAAAACTTTCTGGTCGGAGTCTAAATGCCAGCAAGCTAGTCCTGAAACACAATGGAACTGTCTTTAGAAACTTTTTTTTCTCTTTCTAAATACATTTTTTGAGAAGATATTAATGATTGGAACCTGATGTCCAATTTCAGCTATGTCTCTCATTCGAGTTTTTGAAGGATGGATACACTTCCTCCATGGACCCATCAGCACAGCATATGTTACATTTTTAATGAATAAGCAAGAATGTCCAAGTTAGCTATCCTGTTACTGTCCTCTAGGTTCTGTATCCAATTGCATATTTCCAGGAACAAGGTGTATCAATCTTTGTACTTATTAATCACACAAAACCATTATTTTTAAAACTCATCATACAAGGATCATATTTTTGTGCACTCTGCAGGAATTAAAAATAATTTATGCTTCAGTCTTGTAAGTTTTAAGCCTCTAAAGCATATGTCCTCAATAAAGGTAAACAGATAAGGCTTCAAGTACTTGTCATTATATGACCAAGGGTTTAACCAAAGATTATAATGAGAGTGGTCATGTTATGCAACTTTCTTACTCTAGATGAAAACACAAACTTTTATTACTGTATCATTGTTTATGCAAAGAACATGACTGTCTATTTTAGTGAGATGAAATTGTTCTTCTCTAAACCAAACGGCACAAGCTAATCAGATGCTGCATTTAATCTGGTTTTAATTCCACCACCAAAACATGTTTGTATACTTAGAGGATTCGGCCAACTGCTGTATCATAAATATACAACTACAAACACTAGATTATTTAGTCTGTTTCCCAATCATCACCTGTCAAAGGAAATTATTTAATGGAAATCAGAATTGGATTCGCTTTGAGCATTATAAGGACTTCAGGGGAAAATTTAACAGATGTGAGCATTAAAATTCTTCCAATTTTTTTTTTTTTTGGTTAATTCATTCATTCATTCAAAAGTACACATTACATGACTACCATGTGCAGTGCACTGAGAATACAATCCTTAGCACAAAATCAAACTACATAAATGTGTTCCCTATTTTCATGCACCTTAGCCTACTCAAGGAGCACAAAATATAATGACAAAACTCAACAAAAATCTTCATTCATTTATTCAACAATTATTTATGAGAGCCTACAATGTGAAGGGTAGTATTCTAGATATTTGGATGACATCAGTGATCAGACAAAAATAAACTTTGTAGGCATCTTCTACAAACTTCTTTGTAGGAATCTTCGAGGATGCAGAGATAGCTGCTATCAAAGTGGAGAAGAGTGAAGAGAATTCAAACCATTGGAGTCGAGGGTTGTAACATGAGAAAACATGTTCAGTCAGTCAGTTCAGTTGCTCAGTTGTGTCCAACTCTGTGACCCCATGAACTGCAGCACGCCAGGCCTCCCTGTCCATCACCAACTCCCAGAGTTTGCCCAAACTCATGTCCATTGAGTCGGTGATACCATCCAGCCATCTCATCCTCTGTCGTCACCTTCTCCTCCTGCCTTCAATCTTTCCCAACCTCAGGGTCTTTTCAAATGAGTCCGCTGTTCGCATCAGGTGGCCAAAGTATTGGAGTTGCAGCTTCAGCATCAGTCCTTCCAATGAACATTCAGGACTGATTTCCTTTAGGATGGACTGGATGGATCTCCTTGTAGTCCAAGGGACTCTCAAGAGTCTTCTCCAACACCACAGTTCAATTCTTCGGCACTCAGCTTCCTTTATAGCCCAATTTTCATATCCATGCATGACTACTGGAAAAACCACAGTTTTGACTAGATGGACCTTTGTTGGCAAAGTAATGTCTCTGCTTTTTAATATGTTGTCTAGGTTGGTCATAACTTTTCTCCCAAGGAGTAAGCGTCTTTTAATTTCATGCCTGCAATCACCATCTGCAGTGATTTTGGAGCCCAAAAAAATAAAGTCTGTCACTGTTTCCACTCTTTCTCCATCTATTTGTCATGAAGTGATGGGATCAGATGCCATGATCTTTGTGTTCTGAATGCTGAGTTTTAAGCAAACTTTCTCCCTCTCCTCTTGAACTTTCATCAAGAGGCTTTTTAGTTTTTCTTCACTTTCTGCCATAAGGGTGGTGTCATCTGCATATCTGAGGTTACTGATATTTTTCCCGGCAATCTTGATCCCAGCTTGTGCTTCTTCCAGCCCAGCATTTCTCATGATATACTCTGCATATAAGTTAAATAAGCAGGGTGACAATATGCAGCCTTGATGTACTCCTTTTCCTATTTGGAGCCAGTCTGTTGTTCCATGTCCAGTTCTAACTGTTGCTTTCTGACCTGCATACAGGTTTCTCAAGAGGCAGGTCAGGTGGTGTGGAATTCCCATCTCCTTCAGAATTTTCCACAGTTTATTGTGAAACACACAGTCAAAGGCTTTGGCATAGTCAAAAAAGCAGAAATAGATGTTTTTCTGGAACTCTCTTGCTTTTTCGATGATCCAGCAGATGTTGCCAATTTGATCTCTGGTTCCTCTGACTTTTGGAAGTTCATGGTTCACTTATTGCTAAAGCCTGGCTTGGAGAATTTTGAGCATTACTTTACCAGCGTGTGGGGTGAGTGCAATTGTGTGGCAGTTTGAGCATTCTTTGGCATTGCCTTTCTTAGGGATTGGAATGAAAACTGACCTTTTCCAGTTCTGTGGCCACTGCTGATTTTTCCAAATTTGCTGGCACATTGAGAGCAGCACTTTCATAGCACCATCTTTTAGGCTTTGAATATAGCTCAATTTGAATTCCATTACCATGAACAGTATGAAAAGTATGAAAAGAAAGGATGTTGAAGATGAGTATTATTGAGATGTGACATGTAAGGAGGCTTAAAAATGCAGTAAGTGCCTTGAAAGAATACTACAAAACAGAGGCTGGAAAGACAGGCAGAGATACGTGAGACATGAAAAGTGTGTGGTGGTTACAGTAAGTGCAGTGGGAAGTGAACTACATGGAAAATTTTGAGTTATGAAGGATGGCTCAAATTTTCATCTCATTTGATAAAATGAATGGTGAGATTATTTGCTGAGCAACAAAAGGAGGAAGAAATTAAGGAACATGCTCAGTTGCCAGTCATTCTGTCTACAACTGTGGCATCCAGAATAGGGAAGGGATGAGAAACCACTCTACAGAGGTTCCCACTCCCATCTCTTGCAAACACAATTAGGGAAGTTAGACTTGAATTCTCACTCAGTATAAATATGAAATCCTGAAATCCCCAAGAAATGCAGTAACTTTTGCTATACCTTGGTCTGCTGCTTTCAAATCACACTTTTCAGGAGAGTGAAGCTTATCATTCCTACTGGGGACATGGGATCTTCACAAATGTCTGCCTGATCTTCTTTCAAACAGGAAGAGGTGGATGTGGCACCCAGAATGTAATTTGAAAAATGGCTCTACTCCCACCTCCCAGTTAAGAAACACTGGGATAAACCTTAAGGATGCTAAACCCCTTGAATCTACGATAAAAGCACACTGACTGGCGAGCAATAGATCAGACAATCCATTCACTTACAAAAAATGTCAGAGGATAGCTGTCTTTGAGATCACCACCATACTCAGAATAAAACAACTATTCCGTAAACTACAGAACCACTTTCTCTGATGAAAAATATGCAAATGAGTTTGAATCAAATAGTCTCATTAACCAGTTATCCTTCCAATGTTGTCAGATCAAATAGGAACAGAAGCGGTAGGGGGCATTTCATCACTCAGTCACCTCACCCTCCTCTATCTGTGCTCATTTCATTCTTTTGGACGTCATTAAACTTGACTCTGGTTCACTCTAACCCAGTGTTTTTTCTATAAGTCCTTTTCATGACTATTTTATGCTTTCAGGCAAAACAAAGCATCAGAGTTATGAAACAGTTCTCACCAACATACTATTATCAGTGAGCTTTTAAAAAAAAATTTAATGGATTTAAGCATACCACAGAATACTACTGGTCCTGTATTAAGTGCTTTTAAAGATATTAAGTATCACAAATGTATTTTCTAACATACAGGTCCTTAGCTGTGGGTAACTAACCTCTTTACTAGCTGCAGGCTGTAAATTCAGTTATGTGTATTACAGAGAGAATGCAAAGATATAATAAACCCACAGACAAACAAAAAAGCCCCCAAATCTCATTCCTAGGTTCTAGAACTGAAGGTAGTGTCTATAAACAGGGCTGGGCACTTTGCCAGTAAGGCTGCATATTGGTGCTAGGTGGCTACCGTCTCAATGAATTCACATCTCCATGGGAAATGTAAGTGTGAAAACAGACTACCAAAATGGACAACTGCACTCTGCGTCAAAAGAGTGGTCACAGAATAAATAGACCCAGACGTTCTCTAGAGGGAAACATTTTACTTAGAAGAAATTATTAAACCACTACTCTATTATGGTAGTTAAAAGCAAGGAAGTGAGCTCCAAATCAATGTAATTTTTTTCTATCTTTTTAAAAAATTCTGTGACAAGTATTGTAGTTTCCACCATTAGATGATAGACAGGGTTCTGCCTCATAGAAGGAACCTGTGCTTTTCTGAAAATGTAAATATATTTCTAATTTCCAAGAAAGAAAAAAGGAAGCATCAGTTTCTAATAGGGATATTCTGCTGTATGAGTGATGATAAAGCCATTATGTGTAAACAGGTCATTATAATACTCTAAAATTAAGAACTTTTGTGATTTCTGGTAACTTTTCTAATTGTTGCAATCTTGTGTTAGTCCCCGTTCAAAGGGACTTTGAACTACTTGTTCTGTGCAGAACTTCTTGTTCTGCATGCCAGAATCTGCCACTTGGTACTCAGAGGGAAAAACAGACCACTAAATAATAATGGCTTTGGTTTTTCTTTTAAATTAACTCAAGAAAAAGAGCAATGGCATGCTTAGAACAACAAGAGGAGCAAGTCAATTTCTTCTTACCTGCTTTGTGAATAGAGGTTTAAAATGCTAGCTTTCCAAAACTCAGAAGAAATGGCATACCATCTAGTTTTAAAATCCATGAATCAATGCTTTTACCGACACACTTCCACACTTTGACCTGATGTTTAGCTCAACACACAGAGGAAAGTTTAATTCACCATCCATTTTTACAGCAGCATCTTCCTATTCACATGTTTATAACATTTGAGGTATGACTGTGAGTTAACCAGAGAAGAAAATCTGTTCCTTTATCTCGTAGTCATAATCTTATACTTCAATACTGTAATAGTGATTTCCTTTAAGAGATAGTAAAGTCTTGCACTTTAGTTTGATTAGTTATTTCTCTTTTTAAGAAAATGTGAAGAATCCAGTCCATTCATATTTTATATCTACAACAACTATCAATAATAAGTAGAATTCATACATGCTAGGGAACAGGCTTGATAACATACAGGTCCAAAAATGCCTTAGAAATAACAAATTGCCCGTTCGCTCCTATAAATTTGTGGTATGTCAAAATACATGATAGGGGAACTTGGAGATGAAGTTAACTTGAGAAAGGGTGGTTCAGGTGAAGAACTGGCTTTGAGTTCAGATCATATGAACTCAAATGTTTACAGGCCATCTGAAAACATAGATGAAAGAAGTCTCAACATAAGAGACAAGGAAGAGAGAGGTGATGTGACTATATATATATTAGCATACTATTAAAACAATGAATTATATAAAGCCCCAGTGAATCACTGAGTAGGTTCTTGTTTAAATAAATCTGGACATAGGTTCTATAGCAAAATAATAGTACTTAGGAATCCTGAGGTGAATTTAACGATGCTTATTACAATCAACAGGGTGAAAGGCTCAAATTTTAGGAGTTTGAGATAAAAGTTTCAATGGGTTTTATGCCTATGTTAAAAAAGGGAAAGACTCAGCCAACCAACTGAGATTCTTCCACCAGTGGAAAGATATTCTATTCCCACTTAACCACAATATACTGTAACTATAATTAAGACTGTTACAATTTTCAAGGATAATTTGTGTTTTTATCTCCTTGAAAATAATCTTAAAAATATGACAAGAGGATAGTTTAAGCTCTCAAATATAGCTTAATGTGCCTTTGCTTATTTTAATGATAAAATCCTGAAAAGCAACTTGTATATTTCACATGTGCCATCCAGGAGGTTATCTCCAAGAATAATATTATATGACATCTAGAAACCCAATATTTTTTCCTTCTACAGATCTGTGTATTTTCTATGATTTTTTTTATTTCTTGGTTTTTTCCTAGAAATTACATTTTTTTTAAGGTAAAAAGTAGACTTATTTAGAGAGAAACACTCCACAGACAGAGTGTGGGCAGTCTCAGAAGGCGAGAATAGCAGAGAAATTACTCTTTTCTTAGATACTATTTGGTTTTCCATCAGGATACCCCTACATAAACACACATACAAAGATGCCAATTAAACAGTATTTAAAAAGAAAGTTACATATAGCCAGTTCCAAGATGTCATATACATTAAATTTGAATGACTATCACACAAAGTGCATGTATCCTTGTTATTTGGGGTTTCCAAAAACTACAGCTTAGCATGAGTATTTTAAATTTAACATGTTTGGATACAACTTATTACATTCTTTAGCCATTAAAGAAATTATGCAAACGCAGTAAACAAGATGCTGCTGACAATAAAAGTCTGGAAAATATGGCTCTTAAGGTTTAAAAAGGTACACAAATTGTACCAAGGTAGATTTTCTCCCTTTCCTTTCATTTTTTTTACAGAGGGAAATTACAATATAAAGAAGTATATCAAGAATGAAAAGAGGTATGGATTTTAAGTCAGAAGGCCAGAATTTAGGTACTAAAGTTTAATCTCTTACAGATCCCTTATTAAAAAAAATAAACTTAATGTAGATGCAAACTGACAAATTTAACTTGATGAATATAATTTCCTGCATGTTCACTTAATTACAAAATGTGAAAATGTATAGATTCGCTTGGAGCTTTGCCGGTGACTTAGCAGTAAAAGAATCCACCAGCAATGCAGGAGACATGGGCTCTATCCCAGGGTTGGGAAGAGTCCCTGGAAGAAACAGATTCATTTCTTAGGAAAGGATACAAGAAAGAGGCCTCGCAAAGATAGAGATTTTAGCACAGAAAGCAGTGAAGTGGAGTTGAGGGTTAAAAGTTCAAAGAATTGGTTGAAAATATATGATCAAAACTATCCTCATTCATTATATTGCCTTGTTGGGGATGGATGTAATTTTCCTTTTCTCAATAGGTCCAACATGGACTGATTTTTGTTCTTTTGCTTATGTTACCCTGGTACTGGAACAGATCACTGTCTCTTCACAGAGCACTACACCTAGTTGACTTCTGACTGACATGTAGAGGGCATGCTGCCTAACTATGATTAATATTTACACTGCAGAATCACACTGGGCCTGGAGACGGGAAGAAACGAATCTCATCTCATCTCATCTCGTCTCACTTTGGTAAAAAACTTCACTAGTGGAAGGTAAGGAAGAAATGCCCACACCTTTCCACCTCTCTCTTTTTCACTTTTTCTCTCCTTCCAGCCCCTCCTTTTCTTGCTCCATTATTATTAACCAGTAGAATTTGAAAAGGCTAACTTGTGTTTAAGCATAATTATATATGGTTAAGATTAATGTGATTAGGCTGGAGACATAGTGGAAAACACGATGAGAACAGTATATTTAGGACAGAGCATGGGGAACAGTGAACACCAAGATGAGACTCTATTGCACAGACAAAGGGGAGAATTTTTATCCACATGAGGACCCACAGGAAGATGAATCTTTAGAAATAAACCAGAAAGTACAGACCAAAGAAGATGTCAGACTAAACCCAATATGGTCACTCTGCCCTGAGGAGGAGAAAAGAAATGCTGGATAAATAATTACCTGACTTATTACAACTGTTCCAAATTCCTCTGTAGCCTTTTCTTCCATCATAACATAATATTATTGAACCAAATAACTACTATGCAATCTCTCTATATTAGATGTTTAGAAATGTGCTTAAGTCACCAGGTGAAATACACACAATATATAAGCTACCGTAACCTCCTTATCTCCAGTGGATAAATAAATGGTTTGAAAAATGTCTCCAATACAAAGTTAAATTGCACCATTATTAAGAGTATTTTGTGGACTATGAAATAGTATATTTGAAGCAGAATAACACACACACACACACATAAACACACACACAGGGGGGAAAAAAAAGGAAGAAAGAAATTGTAAGGCTTTGTATTGTCATGGCAATGGCCTAGATTCACCATGGAGTTGTCTGTCTTCAAAATAGCAGCAATTTTTTTTTTTAACTTTGTTGGAATCATTAAATAGGTCCTTTCAATCACCAGGAAACCAAGATTCATAAACTGTTTTTGTATAATTTTTCCTAGCAACTTCCAAATCAAAATGCAATACATTTTCCATTGACATCATTTGCTTCTTAAGCAAGGCTTGTATAATATAACTAACTATCGTTTGGGGATTCAATTAGATTAAGAGATCCAGAATGACTGTAACTATCTATTAATGACTCAGGCTAAAATTTGACAGTTTGGAAAATAGATGTTTTATTTTCATCACTTTCAAAGACTGTAGTAACACCGCTTCCTCCTTTGACATTCCAACACTAAGTGGTCCTTAGAAACAGAAAGAAGAGCAACAAAAGAGAATAAAAACAGTCTAAGTATAGAATATGACGACAGTTTATTGGGTTCCTATCCAACACTGTACTAGGCACCTTAAAAATATCCTGACAGTTCCTTTGAGAGAAGCATTATCATGTTGCAGAAGACAGCTCAGAGGATCAACAAGTTCAAAGTTGTACTGCCAGGTAGTTGCAGTAATAGAGTGCAAACCAGGACTATCCGAATTCCTAACTTAATTTCGCAGAAGTCCTTCATGTTGCTCACACCGTACAAGGTCAAGCAGCGGCACTGAAACAGCATTAGCACCCCATCCAAGCAACACTCTGGTCCCGAGATGGCTGGAACATAAAGTTGCCGAGACTTTTATAAATATTCCATTGTTCAGTGATCATTAAGAAGGATAACTGGAAGTATGCCACACATTATTTATTTTCTATTTGTAGGAAATCACCTACATTAAGACTATGGATTATGTGTTCCCTTACTATTTATTGTTTCAGTCTTTGGCAGAATTATTATATTCCATGCTTTATGAAGCTTGCTGTCAATACCACCTTGAGGAGGACTTTAAATTACACAGAGAGCCACTCTGAAGAGAATGCTGACCAGTTTTCTCCATCTCCACACAAGTCGATAGAGGGAAGATGTTAGACTCTGGTAATTTTTGGTGACAGCATAAAGATGCAGTGAAAAGAAAATAGGGTTTGGGAGTCAGACCAATGTGGATCTAAACTGCATCTCCAAGGAATTATTAATGAAGTCACCCTGGACAGAGTTATCCCTTCCAAAAAGAAAAAAAGGGTAAAATCATATCTACCTCATGTGGTTATTATGAAGCTCAAAAAGAAGACATCAATTATCTATCTCCTGTAGTCTGTATGGGGAAAAAATAGAGTTTTGGGAATCAGAGGGAGAAACTCTGAGTACGTCTTTGCCAGTTACTGGCTGTAGGGTATCAAGCTAGTCGGATCCTTTAACATCTGAGACCTGATTTTCTGATTTTTATCCATAAAATGGAACTTGCTTAGAGGAAGGATAGCTGTGACATGCTTAGCCGAGTCCTGGCACTTGGTAAATAGCCAGGAAGTGTTAGTTTCCTCCCCTGTTACATAGGAGGCATCTAAAAGATGCTCACTTCCTTCTTTTGGTATCACATAAGTCATGCTTTACCACAAAGAGATTGAAAACCAGATTCACTAAAGGAGAGGCATTGACTGGGGAGACGTGGACGTCTGTATATGAGAGAGACAGCCAGTCTGATTGGTTCGGATATAGACACCCACGGCCATTCCATCATGAGAGTATTACAAGATAAGCTCCTGTAGAAACTTAGAATAATGTTCTCTAAGTGTCTTAATTAGGTGTTAAATGCGAACCTTATCATAGTCACTCTCTTGTTTGAAAGTCTTAAAAGTTGAATCTTATTTTTAGAATAAAGTTAAAAATTCTTTACATGCCCTCACAGTACCTAGGTCGATCTGAATCTTGCCTAATTTTCAAGCCCCTCTGCTTAACTGCCAGACTGAGTCCTCCTTGACTCCTGACAGGTCACTGAATGCACTGAGATCTTTCCTCCCTTCCTCTGCCTGTACTGGTACCTCTGTCTGGGGTTCATCCTTGGCCTGGTCAACCCTCACTCTTCCTTTTTTCTACTTAAATGGAAACTTTTTTTAGACCTTTCTAACTCAGGTTCTCCTGAAGTTCTCAAATAACCCTGTACATTATAAAACACATCTAAATTTTTAATTCAATATGCATTTCTGTAATTATTTGTTTAGCCTCTCGCTTGAGCCCATGCAACCACAGACCTTATGAGAGCAATGCCTGCTCTGTTAACACCGGTTTTCAGTGTGCACTCACAAAGTCACTAATCTGTTAACACCGGTTTCAGTGTGCACTCACAAAGTCACTAATCTGTTAACACCGGTTTCAGTGTGCACTCACAAAGTCACTAATGCTGCACTCACACAATGTGCATAAAGGACTTATTTCTTTAGCTGTTTTATGTGAAAATATTTTTACTCTATAAAAAATAGGATAAAAAAGAAAATATTTAGTTCTGTTTCATAGCAGAGCATGTAATTTCCAGGCTAATTTTTCAGCTCTTATTCCAATATAGTTGCAGACACGCACTGGTTAATTGCTTCCCTGGCGGCTCAGCTGGTAAAGAAGCCACTTGCAATGTGGGGGACCTGGATTGGGAAGATCCCCTGGAGAAGGGAAAGGCTACCCACTCCAGTATTTTGGCCTGGAGAATTCCATGGACTGTAGAGTATAGTCCATGGGGTTGCAAAGAGTTGGACACGACTGAGTGACTTTCACTTCACTCACTTCACTGGTTAATTAATCTCCCTTTTATACTGAGGCATAAACATACAAGCTAACATCTAAGTCACGGAATCACCTTAGACAGCAGTGTAGAGCAGGGCTTCTCTGTCGTGATAGTCCTGGTATTTAGGCCACACGATTTTTGGTTGAGGAGACTATCTTGTACAACGCAGGATATTTAGCAGTCCTCCCGGTCTCTACCTACCAGATTCCAATAGCACCTACTTCTTAGTTGTTAACAACTAAAAATATCTCTAGACATTGCCAATTATTTCCCTGAGAACAAAATTATCCATGGTTGAGTACCACTGATAGAGTGCAACTGTATTAAAACACAGTAATTGTTCTGATGAGGTGCAAAACTAGGTTGGTGGTGTCAATAAAGGTATATAAGAATAAACCACACACACGCACACACACACACACAAAATGCTGTTAGGCTTAAAACAGAATCTCTAGTTTCCCAAGAACTTGGCATTTCATTATGTATTGTCTCACACTAATTTACCCGGGCCCCGGCCATGTTACTTCTTAATCAACATTATGAATTTTGCTTAGTAAAAGCAGTAATACCTTGAACAACACCCACCACAGAGCCCCAGGGAACATGCTCAACCATTAGCGCTGTGACTGATTACGATTATGCCAGAAGGAAAACTAAACTCCACACTGATCTTTTAGGAGAGTTAAGTGTCCAGCATTACCAACTTCTAGCATTATGCAAGACTGTGTTCATAATTCACCTGGAAACCATAAAAGACTGAAATCCTTGGAAATTGTATTTTTTCAGACTTTTCAGGTCAGTGAAAGATAGGAGGAGACAAAGAAGCTTCTATCTACTCTAGAAACATTAGTGACCTGAAGAGTAAAACATCTTTTTAAAAACTGCAATACAAAGTAATCATGAATTCTTGCTCGAAACAACCTTCTCTTTGAAGGATCCTGTGTCTTATTTGTATAGCTCTTCACTGTTTTGTTCTAACGTCAACTCTCCCGTGAAGCTTTCCACATACTCTGTGCTCCAAAGACAAGTCTATCACACTGTAGAGTTTGTATCTGCTCACCTGGTCTTCACTCTGCTCTGTTAAACCCCTTCAGAGAAGACATGCATATATCGCTATACTGCACAGCACTAAGAATTTGGGAGGGACTCCAAAATATCAGTGTAATAAGCAAATGATGAGTCAATGAGCAATGAACTATACATGATTTATGTTAAGCACATGATAGTTCGGGTTTGCCTCAGACTTAAGCAGATGATAATTTATATCACAGTGATTGAAATTCCCTTGATGCTTGTGTAACTTCTTTTGGGAAATGTAGCACCTAAGCTCTTACAAAAACAGACATTTCTGCAATCCCAGAGAGGGGCTGTGAGGTGAACATGGGGGTATTATACATCATAATGCATTACAATGTACAGCATACATCATAATAGTTAGATCATTGTATTCACTCCACTCCAACCAATCAGTCTAACTATCAAAAACCTGAGTCTACTCTGTTAATTCACATCCAGCTAATTAAATGGTGCAGACCTGACTGATGTATCTCTGTAGTATCAAATCATGTAAAGTCACTGTTTCATTATGTCACAGGGCTGTCATTTGAATAACACCTGGAAATAAATATTTATCACAATTCAGTCAGAGAAAATGATGATTTTACTTGGATGGGGTGAAAAGATCTAGAATAATTAAATGAATTGATGCAAGTATGACATATTCATAAATAAACACACCAGTAATATCTAACAACAACAAGCAGAAGGGGAGAAATACTTCAATTTAGAAGCTCGTAGAATTGTTAAAGAGAAAAATGCACGCTTTTGGAACACACCCCATGTCTGCACCGGTCATATTTGTTCACTCACCATATGTTCTTGTTTCAAAAGAACTTCTACTCTTACTGATCAAGTAATGCTACAGGGATAAAAATATAACTTTTACAAAATTTAAAAAAAATTTAATACAACAGTTCATCATATATAACCAAGAAACTGATACTACTAATATCATTACAGATACATGATGAGGAAAGACCATGCACTTTAGTGCTGATTTGATCTGCTATTATTTACCATTAACTCTCATTTATACATGCTAATACATAAAGCAAGGTTAGGGACATACAAAAAAGATAATGAAAAATCATTTTTAACTGGTTCTGAAAAGCACTCTTCCTTTACTTTTCATATAGTTAAAGTTTACACTTCAACTCTCCAGCAATGATTACAGTTAAAACTTACTTCACTTACCTGAGAGCATTCTAGGTGCATGAGGTAAATAAAGAGAATCATCATTTTGCTACAGCTTGTTCCTAGAGATATCAAATGCTTCAGCAAATAAGGAAAGAATATTTTCTGAGAGCTTAATATGCCAAGTGCTGTTTAAGTGCTTTTAAACATGCTGTCATTTTATCCACATTACCCTGGAAGGTAGATATTATTAATACTACCTTTATGTCATAAACGCAAAAACTGAGGTTCAAAACGGTAAGCTTGCCCAAGGTCACACATCAACCAAATCACATTATTACTCAAACTGCTAAGTGGACTGTGATATCCACTTTGAATAGATACAAATACTGCACCCTTTTGTGTATCTTTTTCATCCAAAGATAAAGCTAGTAGAAACTCTTAGAAACATAAAGAAAAGATTTGCCACAGCAGACTTCCTCTCATCCCCACTAAATAAAGACCTTCACAGGGGGTAAACAGATGTTTCCAACCACTGATTCTGCTACACAGTAGGTTTATAAATCAAATGTGAAGTGTAGAAATCATGCATTTTATTACACAAAAGACAGTCGCTGGAGTTATTTTAAAAACTCTATGTAAAATATGATATATTCTGTACTGCATTCTTTCAGAAATATACTGAGTATCACAGCATTTTTAATTTACAGAAATTAAAGCATGATACCAAATACATAGAGGATTAAGATGATGATAGCTATTTACAGCTGTGAATCAAAGGCAAACTACATGCTACAGGATCATATAATTGGAATTATAGACTATTTATTTTTGCATTGAGAAAGGACACAACACTGGAAAGGTCCTTAATAAATCTGAGCTTTATTCTCATTGGTCCCCTTTAGCCCAAGTTACTCATCTTGTTGCTGAAAATATACTCCCAGCTGTCAAGATTTTAGTATCAATCAACAGTCTCCTTGCATCCTGGGCTTTGCTTTGAAAAAGCCTGGCTGATAAACAGATAAATCTGTCTTCCTGTGTATATGTTTATGTTTCCAGTACCTGCTTGAGCTGAAAGCCAGACAGTGACAATGAATTAGGGCTATGAATGCAGCACTTTTACTAAGTGAACAAAAGAGCATGGAATCAACATAATAAATGAGAATCCCTGAAACTGTAAGTGTTAGAAGCAATAGAATTTAGTTTTTAATTATAGCACTGCTACAAGCCAGAGCATTCTTATGCAAGTCATCTCACTTCACTGAGGTTTATTTTGTTATTTTGCGACCTCATGGACCTACCAGGCTCCCCTGTCCATGGAATTCTCCAGACCAGAATACTGGAGTGGGTAGCTGTTCCCTTCTCCAGCGGATCTTCCCAACCCAGGAATCAAACCAGGGTCTCCTGCATTGCAGACAGATTCTTTACCAACTGAGCTACCAGGGAAGTCCTTATTTTCAGGTCTAAAATAATGTTCTCTTATGTTCTGAAAAATTCCCCAACTGTGAATGTAAAAATGTATATATCCTAATGTCTTTGTTACTTAAAGCGTGGTTAGATCAACCAGGCATTTTGGTAGAAATTGAAGTTTCAGGCTCTAACCTGGCTTACTGGAAAAGAAATTGCACTTTTAACAAAATTCCAGAAATGATCTTTATGTACTTTTTAAGATTCAAAAGTACTGCTCTAGACATCAAGTGGTAATAATAAATAATAATAAATAGTCTGCATAAATCTAATTGTGTTGACAGTCTTGGAATTTTTAGTAAAACTACAAAAAGTTTTTAAGGGATTAAAATAACTCTTGTAGGGAGAGGAGCCAAGATGGCGGAGGAGTAGGACGGGGAGACCACTTTCTCTCCTACAAATTCATCAAAAGAATAACTGAACGCAGAGCAAACTTCACAAAACAACTTCTGATCGCTAGCTGAGGTCATCAGGCGCCCAGAAAAGCAGACCATTGTCTTCGAAAGGAGGTAGGACAAAATATAAAAGATAAAAAGTGAGACAAAAGAGCTAAGGACGGAGATCCGTCCGGGAAGGGAGTCTTAGGCGGCCTTGCTTGGGCTAGGGTCCGGGCCTGAGTGCCCTGAGGACAATCGGAGGGAGCTTCTGTGAGGTGCCAACTTGAACTGTGGGAGACCAAAAGAGAGAGAGAAAATTAACCGGCCGGAACACACTGCCGGCCGTTCGCAGAACAAAGGGACGGAGAAAGTCCCGAGAAGAGCTCGCAGGCTGCGGACCGGCCCAGCCCCGCCGGAGGCAGGAGGCAGGGGGGAGGGGAAGGTCGCGGCGAGACACAGGGCGCAGGCACCCGACCAGCGCGGGCGGGGACTGGGGCTGGGGACGCGGAGGGCGGAAGGCGCGTGCACCCGACTGGCACCAGCGGAAACTGAGACTGGGTCCGCGGAAGGGAGTGGGTGCGCCACACCTGGGGATAGCGCGCCCATCAAGCCCCTCGCTGCCTGGACCGCTCTGACGGGGAAGGCACAGAGAGCAGGCGCAGCTTTTCCTTCCGCGCTTTTGTGTAACACCCCAGGGCTGGAACCTAGCGCAGCGCGGAGCGCGCTCCATATAGAACAGCCAGGAGCCTGAGCAGCGCAGACGGAGAAAGCAGCGTCAGCCCCTCCCGGCAGCGCCAGCCCGCCCCCGCCGGCAGCGCCAGCCCGCCCCCGCCGGCAGCGCCAGCCCGCCCCCGCCGGCAGCGCCAGCCCCTCCCCGCAGGGCCAGCCCCTCCCCGCAGCGTCAGCCCCGCAGCGTCAGCCCCGCCCCGCAGCGCAAGGGAACTAGCTACCTGAATAAGAGTCCACCTCCGCCCGCCTGTGTCAGGGCGGAAATGAGGCTCTGAAGAGACCGGCAAACAGAAGCCAAATAAACAAAGGGAACCGCTTCAGAAGGGACTGGTGCAACAGATTAAAATCCCTGTAGAAAACACCGACTTCACCGGAAGGGCCCTGTAGATATCGAGAAGTGTAAGCTGGAACGAGGAGCTATCTGAAACTGAGCCGAACCCACACTGACCGCAACAGCTCCAGAGAAACTCCTAGATATATATTTTTTCTTTTTTCTCTTTTATTTTCCTTTAAAATTCCCTATTACTCCCCCATTACTCCTTAACTTTCATTTTCATAGATTTTTTTCGATTTTTTTAATTAGGGGAAAAAAAAATTTTTTTTTCTTTTTTTTGTTTTTTTTTTTTCTTTTTCTTTTTTTTTCGTTTTTCTTCTTTTTTTTCCTTTCCGTTTTCTCTTTTATTTTCTATTTTTCTTTTTCTCTTATTTCTTTTAAAGTCCTCTAGTACTCCTCTACTACTCTTCATTTTCATTTTCACTACATTATAACCTTACAAAAAAAAGAGAGAAGCCCTATCTTTAAACCGAAGATTATTCTCTCCCAATCTTGACTCTCTGTTTTCTACCTCAGAACACCTCTATTTCCTCCTTTCTCCTTTTCTTCCCAATCCAATTCTGTGAATCCTGGTGGGTGTCTGGGCTACGGAGAACATTCTGGGAACAGATAACTGCGTTGATCTGTCTCTCTCCTCTTGAGTCCCCCTTTTTCTCCTCCTGCTCAACACTATCTCCCCTCTCCCTCTCCTCTTCTTCATGTAACTCTGTGAACCTCTCTGGGTGTCCCTAATGGGGGAGAATCTTTTCGCCATTAACCTAGAAGTTTTATTATCAGTGCTGTGTAGTTGGAGAAGTTCTGAGACTACAGGAAGAATAAAACTGAAATCCAGAGGCAGGAGACTTAAGCCCAAAACCTGAGAACACCAGAAAACTCCTGACTGCATGGAACTTTAAGTAATAAGTGACCATCCAAAAGCCTCCATACCTACACTGAAACCAACCACCACCCAAGAGCCAATAAGTTATAGAGTAAGACGTACCAAGCAAATTCTCCAGCAACACAGGAACATAGCCCTAAACGTCGACATACAGGCTGCCCAAGGTGACACCTAACACATAGACCCATCTCAAAACTCATTACTGAGCGCTCCATTGCTCTCCAGAGAGAAGAAATCAAGTTCCACGCACCAGAACACCGACGCAAACTTTCCTAACCAGGAAACCTTGACAAGTCAATCGTCTAACCCCACCCACTGGGTAAATCCTCCACAATAAAAAGGAACCACAGACCTCCAGAATACAGAAAGTCCACTCCAGACACAGCAATCTAAACAAGATGAAAAGGCAAAGAAATACCCAACAGGTAAAGGAACATGAAAAATGCCCACCAAGTCAAACAAAAGAGGAGGAGATAGGGAATCTACCTGAAAAAGAATTTAGAATAATGATAATAAAAATGATCCAAAATCTTGAAAACAAAATGGAGTTACAGATAAATAGCCTGGAGACAAAGATTGAAAAGATGCAAGAAATGTTTAATAAAGACCTAGAAGAAATAAAAAAGTCAATTAAAAATGAATAATGCAATAAATGAGATCAAAAACACTCTGGAGGGAACCAAGAGTAGAATAACGGAGACAGAAGATAGGATAAGTGAGGTAGAAGATAAAATGGTGGAAATAAATGAAGCAGAGAGGAAAAAAGAAAAAAGGATCAAAAGAAATGAGGACAACCTCAGGGACCTCTGGGACAATGTGAAACGCCCCAACATTCGAATCATAGGAGTTCCAGAAGAAGAAGACAAAAAGAAAGGCCATGAGAAAATACTCGAGGAGATAATAGCTGAAAACTTCCCTAAAATGGGGAAGGAAATAGCCACCCAAGTCCAAGAAACCCAGAGAGTCCCAAACAGGACAAACCCAAGGCGAAACACTCCAAGACACATATTAATCAAATTAACAAAGATCAAACACAAAGAACAAATATTAAAAGCAGCAAGGGAGAAACAACAAATAACACACAAAGGGATTCCCATAAGGATAACAGCTGATCTATCAATAGAAACCCTCCAGGCCAGAAGGGAATGGCAAGACATACTGAAAGTAATGAAAGAGAATAACCTACAACCTAGATTACTGTACCCAGCAAGGATCTCATTCAGATATGAAGGAGAACTCAAAAGCTTTACAGACAAGCAAAGGCTGAGAGAATTCAGCACCACCAAACCAGCTCTTCAACAAATGCTAAAGGATCTTCTCTAGACAGGAAATGCAGAAAGGTTGTATAAACGTGAACCCAAAACAATAAAGTAAATGGCAACGGGACCACACCTATCAATAATTACCTTAAATGTAAATGGGTTGAATGCCCCAACCAAAAGACAAAGATTGGCTGAATGGATACAAAAACAAGACCCCTATATATGCTGTCTACAAGAGACCCACCTCAAAGCAAGAGACACATACAGACTAAAAGTGAAGGGCTGGAAAAAAATATTTCATGCAAACGGAGACCAAAAGAAAGCAGGAGTCGCAATACTCATATCAGATAAAATAGACTTTCAAATAAAGGATGTGAAAAGAGACAAAGAAGGACACTACATAATGATCAAAGGATTAATGCAAGAAGAAGATATAACAATTATAAATATATATGCACCCAACATAGGAGCACCACAATATGTGCGGCAAACGCTAACAAGTATGAAAGAGGAAATTAATACTAACACAATAATAGTGGGAGACTTTAATACCCCACTCACAACTATGGATAGATCAACTAAACAGAAAATTAACAAGGAAACACAAACCTTGAATGACACAATGGACCAGCTAGACCTGATTGATATCTATAGGACATTTCACCCCAAAACAATCAACTTCACCTTTTTCTCAAGTGCACACGGAACCTTCTCCAGAATAGACCACATCCTGGGCCATAAATCTGGTCTTGGAAAATTCAAAAAAATTGAAATCATTCCAGTCATCTTTTCTGACCACAGTGCAGTAAGATTACATCTCAATTACAGGAAAAAAATTGTTAAAAATGCAAACATATGGAGGCTAAATAACACGCTTCTGAATAACCAACAAATCATAGAAGAAATCAAAAAAGAAATCAAAATATGCATAGAAATGAATGAAAATGAAAACACAACAACCCAAAACCTATGGGATACTGTAAAAGCAGTGCTAAGGGGAAGGTTCATAGCATTACAGGCTCACATCAAGAAACAAGAAAAAAGCCAAATAAATAACCTAACTCTACACCTAAAGCAATTAGAGAAGGAAGAAATGAAGAACCCCAGGGTTAGCAGAAGGAAAGAAATCTTAAAAATTAGGGCAGAAATAAATGCAAAAGAAACTAAAGAGACCATAGCAAAAATCAACAAAGCTAAAAGCTGGTTTTTTGAAAAAATAAACAAAATTGACAAACCATTAGCAAGACTCATTAAGAAGCAAAGAGAGAAGAACCAAATTAACAAAATTAGAAATGAAAATGGAGAGATCACAACAGACAACACTGAAATACAAAGGATCATAAGAGACTACTACCAGCAGCTCTATGCCAATAAAATGGACAACTTGGATGAAATGGACAAATTCTTAGAAAAGTATAACCTTCCAAAACTGAACCAGGAAGAAATAGAAGATCTTAACAGACCCATCACAAGCAAGGAAATCGAAACTGTAATCAAAAATCTACCAGCAAACAAAAGCCCAGGACCAGATGGCTTCACAGCTGAATTCTACCAAAAATTTAGAGAAGAGCTAACACCTATCTTACTCAAACTCTTCCAGAAAATTGCAGAAGAAGGTAAACTTCCAAACTCATTCTATGAGGCCACCATCACCCTAATTCCAAAACCAGACAAAGATGCCACAAAAAAAGAAAACTACAGGCCAATATCACTGATGAACATAGATGCAAAAATCCTTAACAAAATTCTAGCAAACAGAATCCAACAACATATTAAAAAAATCATACACCACGACCAAGTGGGCTTTATCCCAGGAATGCAAGGATTCTTTAATATCCGCAAATCAATCAATGTAATACACCACATTAACAAATTGAAAGATAAAAACCATATGATTATCTCAATAGATGCAGAGAAAGCCTTTGACAAAATTCAACACCCATTCATGATTAAAACTCTCCAGAAAGCAGGAATAGAAGGAACATACCTCAACATAATAAAAGCTATATATGACAAACCCACAGCAAGTATCACCCTCAATGGTGAAAAATTGAAAGCATTTCCCCTGAAATCAGGAACAAGACAAGGGTGCCCACTCTCACCACTACTATTCAACATAGTGTTGGAAGTTTTGGCCACAGCAATCAGAGCAGAAAAAGAAGTAAAAGGAATCCAGATAGGAAAAGAAGAAGTGAAACTCTCACTGTTTGCAGATGACATGATCCTCTACATAGAAAACCCTAAAGACTCTACCAGAAAATTACTAGAGCTAATCAATGAATATAGTAAAGTTGCAGGATATAAAATTAACACACAAAATCCCTTGCATTCCTATATACTAACAATGAAAAAACAGAAAGAGAAATTAAGGAAACAATACCATTCACCATTGCAACAAAAAGAATAAAATACTTAGGAGTATATCTACCTAAAGAAACAAAAGACCTATACATAGAAAACTATAAAACACTGATGAAAGAAATCAAAGAGGACACAAACAGATGGAGAAACATACCATGCTCATGGATTGGAAGAATCAATATTGTCAAATGGCTATTCTACCCAAAGCAATCTATAGATTCAATGCAATCCCTATCAAGCTACCAACGGTATTTTTCACAGAACTAGAACAAATAATTTCACAATTTGTATGGAAATACAAAAAACCTCGAATAGCCAAAGTAATCTTGAGAAAGAAGAATGGAACTGGAGGAATCAACCTGCCTGACTTCAGACTCTACTACAAAGCCACAGTCATCAAGACAGTATGGTACTGGCACAAAGACAGAAATATAGATCAATGGAACAGAATAGAAAGCCCAGAGATAAATCCACGAACCTATGGACACCTTATCTTTGACAAAGGAGGCAAGGATATACAATGGAAAAAAGACAACCTCTTTAACAAGTGGTGCTGGGAAAACTGGTCAACCACTTGTAAAAGAATGAAACTAGAACACTTTCTAACACCATACACAAAAATAAACTCAAAATGGATTAAACATCTAAATGTAAGACCAGAAACTATAAAACTCCCAGAGGAGAACATAGGCAAAACACTCTCTGACATAAATCACAGCAGGATCCTCTATGACCCACCTCCCAGAATATTGGAAATAAAAGCAAAACTAAACAAATGGGACCTAATGAAACTTAAAAGCTTTTGCACAACAAAGGAAACTATAAGCAAGGTGAAAAGACAGCCCTCAGATTGGGAGAAAATAATAGCAAATGAAGAAACAGACAAAGGATTAATCTCAAAAATATACAAGCAACTCTTGAAGCTCAATTCCAGAAAAATAAATGACCCAATCAAAAAATGGGCCCAAGAACTAAACAGACATTTCTCCAAAGAAGACATACAGATGGCTAACAAACACATGAAAAGATGCTCAACATCACTCATTATCAGAGAAATGCAAATCAAAACCACAATGAGGTACCATTACACGCCAGTCAGGATGGCTGCTATCCAAAAGTCTACAAGCAATAAATGCTGGAGAGGGTGTGGAGAAAAGGGAACCCTCTTAAACTGTTGGTGGGAATGCAAACTAGTACAGCCGCTATGGAGAACAGTGTGGAGATTTCTTAAAAAACTGGAAATAAAACTGCCATATGACCCAGCAATACCACTTCTGGGCATACACACCGAGGAAACCAGATCTGAAAGAGACACATGCACCCCAATGTTCATCGCAGCACTGTTTATAATAGCCAGGACATGGAAGCAACCTAGATGCCCATCAGCAGATGAATGGATAAGGAAGCTGTGGTACATATACACCATGGAATTTTACTCAGCCGTCAAAAAGAATTCATTTGAACCAGTCCTAATGAGATGGATGAAACTGGAGCCCCTTATACAGAGTGAAGTAAGCCAGAAAGGTAAAGAACATTACAGCATACTAACACATATATATGGAATTTAGAAAGATGGTAACGACAACCCTATATGCAAAACAGAAAAAGAGACACAGAAGTACAGAACAGACTTTTGAACTCTGTGGGAGAAGGTGAGGGTGGGATGTTTCGAAAGAACAGCATGTATATTATCTATGGTGAAACAGATCACCAGCCCAGGTTGGATGCATGAGACAAGTGCTCGAACCTGGTGCACTGGGAAGACCCAGAGGAATCGGGTGGAGAGGGAGGGGGGAGGGGGGATCGGGATGGGGAATACGTGTAAATCTATTGCTGATTCATGTCAATGTATGACAAAACCCACTGAAAAAAATAAATAAATAAATTTAAATAAATAAATAAATAAAATAAAATAACTCTTGTAAAAATTAACTCTTCTGATTTTAAGAGCTAGACATCACAAAAAATACCTCTCAGCCAAAGGACATTTCAATCCTCCCCTATGGCTAAGATTTCCAATACTTTATTGAATAAATGCATTAGAGTGGGCATCCTTGTTTTGTGTCTGATGACAGAGGCAGACTTTCAGTTTTTCACCACTGAGAATGATGTTGGCTGTAGGTTTTTCATATACAACTTTTCTATGTTGAGGAACACTGTCTCTATACCCACTTGTTGTGCATCTTTATGAAAATGGCTGTTGAATTGTGTCAAATGCTTTTCCTATAGCTACTGAGACGATCATATGATTTTTATCCTTTCTTGTTAATTAATGTGATATCACATTTATTGATTCAAGGAGGGTCATCCTTGCATCCCTGGAATAAATCACACTTGATCATGCTGTAGCATGCTTTTAATGTGTTTGCCTCCTAATAATAATACTTCATTGAGGATTTCTGCATTTATGTTCACCAAGAATACTGACCTGTAATTTTCTCTTTTTTCATGGTGCCCTTGTCTGGTTTTGGTATCAGCATAACTCTGGCTTCATAAAATGCATTTGGGAGGTTTTCCCATCTTTAATTTTTTGGAAGAGTTTGAGGACAGATATTAAATCTTTCTTGAATGTTTTGTAGAATTTGCTAATAAAGTTGTCTGGGACTAGGATTTTATTTTTGGGCAACTTTTATTACTGTTGCTAGTAATCAGTCCACTCACATTTTCTATTTTTTCATGACTCTGTCTTGGAAGGCTTCATATTTCAAGGAATTCATACATCTCTTTTAAGCTGTCCAGTTTGTTTGTGTATAAATATTCAGAGTAGTCTCTTATCAGTTTTCATGTTTCTGTAGTAACAATTTGAACTTCTCCCTTCCTCTCTAATTTTAATTACTTTGGTCCATTCTCATTACTGTTGATTTGCCAATTTCATTTTTTTCCAAAATGCCACCACCAGGGCTCACAGGGCTTCCGTGATAGCTCAGTTGGTAATGGATCCACCTGCAATGCAGGAGAACTGGTTTGATCCCTGGGTTGGGAAGATCCCCTGGAGAAGGGATAGGCTACCCACTCCAGTATTCTTGGGCTTCCCTTGTGGCTCAGCTGGTAAAGAATCCACCTGCAATGTGGGAGACCTGGGTTCAACCCCTGGGTTGGGAAGATCCCCTGGAGAAGGGAAAAGCTACCCACTCCAGTATTCTGGCCTGGAGAATTCCATGGATTGTATAGTCCATGGGTCACAAAGAGTTGGGCACAACTGAGTGACTTTCACTTTCACTTTCAGTGCTGGCAGATGCTTCAAAAAGTAGTAGGTTGGTCCCGTTTACTCCATGCATATGATTTTATTCATTATTTCTTTGCATTTGTAGGTAGGCACTGGTTTACAGTAGCCAGGTCTACCATGTTTTCTAGCATCACCTCTCATCTGTAAGAAAGGGTGATGTTAGAGAAATCTTTCAGTATTGTTGGATTTAAGTTTCCCAATCTATAAGATAAGAAGTTGGGACTTAATCCCTTAAGTAAATGGGTTCTTTTCTCTATAATAAGCAATTTTAGAACAGGGACAAGTTTTTTGAAAAGACTCTACTTCATTCTCAATATGCTACCATTTAATTATTCAATTACTTCTAGTGAAATTTTTAAACTATGTTACTGGAAAAAAAATCACATCTTAAGTCCACTTTGTTTGTGGTATTTTGTAACTGTGTGAAGAACCATCATGACTTTTTAAACCTATGGGTTGAATAAAATTAGGTTTACTATCACAAAGGTCTCAAGAGATAACATTAACATAAAACATTTGTTTATTGCTGTAAGATATTTTTTCAAGAGACCCTCCAAAGTGGCATACATTACTATTTCATCAAATAGAAAAAGGGAATGATGGCACATTTTTAGCTTGTCACGTTTAAAATAAGACATATGGTAGCTTGTCAAAATTTCAAAACAAAGTCTTGAATTTAGTATATTTAGTGCAGAATTACCCTTCTAATTACATGTATAGTAAAATAATTTAAACTTCATAGATCACCCAAAACATAGTGTAAATTCCCTTACAATCACACTAAAATGAGTTAAATTTGTTTCATTTTTTGTGGGGTTTTTTTGTTTTGAATTACAGTAAAAGTCATGTCCAAATCACTCCTAGGATTTGGACATCCAAGTCAAAGATATACTTACAGACACTACCCAAAAGCTAAAGATTTGCTGTCAGTTCTGGCTTAAGCACATAAATTTGAAGGGAAAAAAGTTATGTCTGTCTAAAGATTGTACAGAGAACCGATTAGAAAATCCAGACTTCAGGGGATTGATGGACTACATGCAAACTATTAGCATAGTTTTCAGATTTTGCAAGCACATGGACTTGGATAATATTATCCCAGTGGAGAAATTCAAATACAAAGTGAAATAAGATCTCAGATGGAGTGCTGATGGACCAATATCCTGAACTAAGTACATTGAAACAAACAACCAGAAACAAGCCAGAGAAATTTGAGAAGCTTAAACTTGGAGATCAGTGGAGGGAAATTGAAAGGAAACATAACCAACTTTATCTGAAAAGGATGAAATATCACACAACAGGAGAATGTTAACATATCTCCAGTGAGTCTGTTGAGGGCAGGGCATGGAAGAGTCAGGGCAATCTACTGTCCCCATTGAGATCTGTTTTGAAGTGAGACAGGCACTTGTCTCAAAGGTCAACGACTAAATGTGCTCCACAGACGTGGCTGCAGCTATAATACCTTTTAATCCACCTTTGAAGTAATAGATTAGAGATGAGATGAAAGCTAACTGGATCCTTGCTGGAAGAATGAAACTTTTAAAGGCAAACCATAATTACAGCTGCCTTCAAAGTTAGGTGGATGCCAAATCTTACGGACATGCAGAATTAACTGTGTTGGTGATGACAAGACCTAAGGTATCCCCAGCAGTGTTCTTAAGAGCTCGAAAACCAAGTTGAGAGCAGGTGGTTGGACACAGCTGCTGAATAATCCTCTTAACCTCATCTGTACTCCACAGGGAGAAAAATAGCAGGAAAATAGCCTCCACCAAGTGGTTGATGGCAGTGAAATAAAAGGAGCATCAAAAGTATACAAGGACAAATTTGTCCTAATGCTAATAATGTTGAACAAAAGGGACAGGCAGTTGCTATAGAGAGCTGTGTACAAGTATAAGATAAAGACATAATAAGTATAGCTACATAAAGGATAAAATAGAGTAGGATTCATAGGGGTGGTCCTTTCTTCAAGGCACATCTAATGCTATTATTCACTGAGGACCTAAATCCCTCTTAATGTCTCTTCATTAATTTTTTGCTCAGGAAATAGCCAGAAATGAATAGCTCTCAGTCAATATTTAATTGATGCTTATAAATTTAATTTAATCAGGAACTATCTAGATGTCTCTCTAGCCAACGAAAATTTAAGCAAAGCCAATGTAACAAAGAAAAATGAGAAGCAAAGCAGGCAACAGGCACCAGACTTGATGGGAGAGAGATATAAAACTTTACTGTATTAAGCAACTAATATTCCTGGTTATTATAGCAAAGCCTACCTAATCCTGATTAATATAGCTCCCCTCCCAACAAAGCATGAAATAAAAATGATCTAATATAGACCTTTGTTTCTGTACAATGCAATGGTTCTAAATCTTCATAATTCTTTATTATTTACAAGTCCCTAAATTGAGTACATTGACTGAAACTTCAATACTTTGGCCACCTGATGCAAAGAGCCAACTCATCGGAAAAGACTCTGATACTGGGAAAGATTGAGGGGAGGAGGAGAAGCGGGGCGGGGGGACAGAGGATGAAGTGGCTGGATGGCATCACTGACTCAATGATCATGAGTCTGCACAAACTCTGGGAGATAGTGAAAGAAGGGGAAACGTGGTGTGCCGCAGTCCACGGGGCTGCGAAGGGTCAGACATGACTGAGCGGCTGAGTAAAACCACGAGTTTACCTGGAGCACGCTGACTTTTCAGGCTCGAGGCCCGCTCACGGCGTAGCTGGGGAATCACATGTATCGCTCCCACAGTGAAGCTGCGGTCACTCAGTGTTCACACTGCGGAGAGGAAACTCCCAGAGCACAGTAAGTCAAGAGTCCCAGGTAACAGCCAGGCCAGAGCTTGCCCTTCACAGTTGAGAAAACTTAGGCTCAGAACTGTGAACGACTTGCCCAAAGTCACACACAAATAGAAGTCTTGAAGTTCAGAGCAGTGCTTTGTCCACAATGACAATCACAGTTCCTCATGTCAATGGTGAGAATTTACCTTCCCCAAAGGGTTTTCTTTCTCCCTCAAGTGATGAAGGAGGATGATCTTACCTCCCCTAACGAACTGAATAACATTTAGTTGTGCTTAAGAGAAATGGGAGAAAACAGGATACATGCTTTAAATAATAAGCAGTCTTTACTTGATGATGATGATAACAGCTAATCGATTTTGAGCAATGTATGATGCACCTGGCACTTTTCTGCTCCTTATGGACAATATTTGCTTCTTCAAAATATGAAAATCTAACCCAAAAGCGGGTTCTAACATTTTCTTCATTTTTTAAACATATCATCTGAAGTCTGGAGTGGTTAAATAAGTTTTCCAATATCTCATAGTAAATCTGTGACAAAATTGGGATTCAAACTCAGATCCTTCTTGATTCCAAGACCATGATTCATAATCACTGTTCATCTAGGTGCAGGTGAATAGGACCTACAATGGTTTTGAGTTTTAAGTGCCCATTAAGGGGTCAGACACACAGGATTCAAGAAATGCATCCACTGGAGTTATGTTAGAGCAGCTAGTTGCACCCAAACTCCTACCTTTCCACACGGTGGTAAGGCGCTAATAGAAACTTTGTGTATGAGAATCCAATAGGAACAGGAGACAGCTATGCTGAGCTGCTTTCAGCTGGCGCTGCAGAAAAATCACACTTGGCTGTAAAGAAGCTGTTGATTGCTTACACGGTTTCTGTGGCACGCCAGCTCTTCTTGCCAGCCTGCTCTTCCTTATCAAAGAGCCAGAGTTCCAAGTGAGGTGAGAATCCCACTTGACAAGCAGACATGAGCCATTTGGGGAAAATACAAATTAAAAGGCTCCAAGACAGAAATAGAAGCATTAGCAGCAGGAAGTGTCTTGGGGATACACTGTGTCAGATTACATAGGGGAACTGGGAGAATAAGTGAGTCACAGCCTCCCAGTGGATAAACCCTGCTGTGTCAGTAGCCGGGCGGCCTCAGAAGCCGTGTGAGCTATTTAAAGGTGCCAGCACCGTCTCAATGCCTCCAAGCTAGGATCTGCTTAGTAACATCCTTGAATCATGCACAGTTTGCTCTTTTCTCAAGCCACTTTAGCATTTGTCCTAACTTCTGACCCGTTATTCCAGGCATCATAATGGCATTTTACGGAATTAGAGACATTTTGCCTAATATCACCCAGTCATTTGGTCAATGAACTTAAACTACAATGTTGATTTCAAGGAGTTTGTTTTGTTTGTTTGTTTGTTTAAATAGTATCAATATGTTGTCATGGGACATATTGGGTCAATGTCCAGGGTGAGAAATCTCAATTTTAAGAAAGAGAGGCCCCATAGGGTTTCCCTGGTGTCTCAGATGGTAAACAAAGAGAGGACCCCTCACAGGAGCCTGAGCAAAAAGTTAATTCGCTGTAAGAACAGAAGGAATCTCGGAGAACCTGGAGCTGTGAAGTGCAGCTGGAGTAAAATCACAAGGAACAGGTCGGGGCAAAGCAGCTGCCTTTTCTCTGTTTCAGGGACATGTGGTCACAGCTCTCTCACCCTCTGAGCCACGCTGCCTTCCTTGCCCTTTCCGGATTCTTCTGTGTTAGTATGTAGTGAGTTAAAATAGCTCAAGATTAGCATGATTCACTGGTTCCTTTGTTCGGGTCTCATCTAGACTCTGTGTCCTCATGAGAAATTCCTCAAAGAGAAAAATCTCCTGCTCCGGTCACTCCGTGGTAGAAGGAGACACCTTGCTTCCTTTCCGCCAGGGCTGTGCCAGCCGGATACTTCTAAGTGAAATCAGGGCAGTATACTGGGCAGACAACCCAAAGATTTCCTTTGTATTCAACCAACTGCCTTGAATGTTCAGTTCTGATCTGACTCAGATGACAGCCAGGGCGTTTATCCCTGGTTAATGTATCATACGAGCACTTAGCACCAGGACAGCCACTTCCTCACTGCCTTCTAAAACTCCCGCAGTCGTTGCCTGGTGGTTTTCACTTGTTTCACTCAGGGCTTCTTGACTGCTAATCCTGTATCAAAGAAAATTCAATACAAGACTCAGGGTTTCCATTTTCTATTGTTTAATGCATTTCCAGCTATTGGGAAAGAGTGGGAGGGGGTCTCCAGCTCTGGTCATTAACTAGTTACAGGCAAAGTACTTAACAGTTTAGAGAGTCTGAAACGACATAAGAAGATCCTGAACTAACCTCCTTCCATCAACACAAGGGATCGCCAGCTACATATAGAATAATCCCCTCAGAAAGAGACCTGAAAGCTGGATGAAGAGTCTCCAGAGCAAACGGTAAAACGACAGCAAGGGGATAGCAGAAAAGGCAGAGATAAAGGCTCGTCAAGAAAAATTCACACCCCAGTCAGATCAATTCAAAGATGGGAGCAATTACAAAAGTGTGGTTATTTTCCCTGCAGAGTAGGGGATTTGAATTCCACAAACACCTCAATGGCTAGATCCTGCACAACGGAGATGAGCCCCTTAAACCCCTGGATTTGAAAACCAAAGGGGCACATGCTCAAGAAAATATAAAACTACAGGGAACAGAAAATCTGCTTTATAAAAGGCTCTTGTGCAGACTCACTCAACACGAACAACAGCACAACACTAGGCTGAAAAATGTGTGGGCGGTAGGTGAAAGGATTCCACATCTCATCTTGAAGGATCTGCCTGAGAGGCAGGTACCAAATGGGACCCTCTTTGGGGGACATGATCTCAAGCCACCTCAAAACTCACTATGGAATTCTACTGTCTTGCCCAGGTTCAATGCATGGAAGAAAATGAAACCTGAAGCTTTTGCTAAACTTTAGTATAAGACCTAACTGTATACTACTCATGAGCTGTAGGAAATGAACACTGGTCTGTGACACTTTACATTCCAGAACCTTGGTAGAAGCAAAAGCAAAACCACCTCTGTGTCATGTTTTCACAACATAACATCCACAGCATTCTCACGTGAAAAAAATAAATCTAATATGAGCTCACAATATAAAAAGACAGACTATATGAGGGGGAAAAAGCTATGACAAGAATGAATCTACTAGCCCAGTAAAAAGGATATGCAGTGTAAGCACTCAAAATGAAAAAAGATCATGAACATGAATAGAAAGTAAGAGTTTGGAAAATGTTAGAAAGGAATTGAACCCACAAGAAAATAGCAGAACATTATAAAAGATACACAGAAAGAGAAATCAAAGAAACCAAATAGAAGTTCCAGGAAAAAAAAATAATAGAAAATTTAAAAGCCAACAAACATTTTAAACTGCAATTAAGTGCTTTTAACAAATATTCTTTATTTCCAGGCAATTGTTAATACTGCATTATCTGCCTTCTTCAGAGTCATCCATGGCCTTGTGACTTTGGCAATGAAATGTAAACAAAAGTGAGTGACACATGTCCTTCATGAGAAAGTTTTCAGACTTAGTTCATGATCCCACAGGTCCTCTGAATTCGGCCTCAGCACTTATGGAATCATTTCCTGACAGTGATTCCATCAACATGAATGGAATATGATGAGCAAAGCTCCCACGTTAGCTTGCAGTGGGTGTATAACATGAGGGAGAAATAAATGTTTGTTGTTTTTGCCCATAAGACTTAGGAGTTATTTGCTAGTGCAGCATAAATTTGCTATTTTGACTGATATAAATGTTAAATAACAGAGTAGACACTGACAAAGAAAGAATTTGAAAACTGGAGGAGGAAATGACAGATTTTCTCAAAAAGCAAAATGGTGATGTAAAGAAACAGACACTGAAAAGAATAACCAGGCATTATAGACAGGAGAAATAAATGGTCCCAAAACGTCTATTTAGATATACAACAAAGGACAAAGGAAAAGATGTTGAGTGTCAATTGTTCAAATAAATGATGAATGACAATTTTCCAAAACATGACCTCAGATTGAAAGTAAGGCATGAGTAAAACTAAAAATAAGTGCTTAATTGGACAAATCATAATGAAACTTCAGAACTCCAAACACAGAGAAAATCTTAAAAGGAAACAAACAAAAAGACCACCTATAAAAGGTCATCAGTGTGACTAACAGAAGACTTTAAAATCTGCAGTAAATAAAGAGTAGAAAACAACACAATAGTATCTTCAAAGTATTGAAGGGAAAAACTGGGCAACCAAGAATTCCAACCCTAGTTCAGTATCACTCCAAAATAATGGTTAAAAAAAATGACATTTTGTGACAAACAAACAGACCTGAACACTAACAGAAGCCACAAAAAATGTTTTGTGGGTGTTAATAAAAAAGGAATTTGAACACTAAAGATTAGGAAACTAGAAACAAATGACAAATGATAAATGGGCAAATGAATAGGGAATTCTATATAAATGAAACCTTAACTATATTGAATATAACAGTAAGAATCACTAACTGAAAAAAAATCAAGTTTCCATAGTATTTAACTATGTATATGAGAAAAATGTGGAACTTTGTGTGGTATAATTAGAAATAAAGTATTTTAGGTCTTATGTAAGAACATTATTAAATTTTGCATTGCTAAGTGTAAAATTAAAGGAGCTATATACAAATAGAGACATAATAAGAAATCTGAAATAATCAAAGAATAGTGGATTAAAGAAAAATTAGTTGTTCCATTAGAATTCAGAAAAGAAGAAATATGCAGAAACAAAAAATCTCACACAAAGTGTGCTGACACAAAATAAGACAGTAGAAAGAATGGAAAGATTGTTTAAGATTCAAAGTAAGTATGAACTTTTAAACTCCTCTGATACATGAGAAAAACAATATATTGAAAAGAATATAGCTATATGTTACTAAAAGAAGACACACACCTAAAATGACTAGTAAGGACTGGAAACAAACTAGAAATGGAACCCCTGGCAAATATTAATTTAAATAACGGAGGGATTTTAATCTTAATATGATATGAAATAAATATGTCAAGAAGCATTACTGAGAACAGAAAGAGTATCATTCCCTAATATCAAAGGGTTAATTCATTATGTGAAAAGAAGTCTGATGCCCGCATCTCTTGTATCTCCTGCATTGCAGGTGGATTCTTTACTGCTGAAGTACCACATGCCACCTTCATTAGATATCAAACTCAGAATTTGAGGGTATATATATATATATTTTATTTGCCACCATAACTCTAGGTCCTACTGAAGATGTTGGCTTATAGTGAGCTACCAATAAATACTTGCGAAGAGGCAAATGATACAATCTCAGCTATTCTGGCTACTCACCATAGCATAATCCTTTCCATTATCCACAAAGAAAAGCAGAAAGCAACCACTGTATCAAATGGAGCAATTCACACAGTCATTTTTTCATAATGTAGATTAAACAATTCTGCTTAATGTTACAATGTATAGTATACTTCACTGACTAACTCAATTATCTTCTATATCCCCAAACTATGATTTTAATTTTAATTTCCAAAGATAAAACCAAAGGTAAAAAAAAATAACTCTACAATGTTCAAACAGAAAAAAATCATAAATAATAAAAATGATAGACAATTGAAACATACATTTTCAGGCAGCAGTTTATTTTCTTACTGGCAACATGTTGACTTGCATTCAGAGGCACACGCACAGACACATTTTAATACAAGGCCACAGGGATGTGTTCTCTTAGTTCTAACATCACCCTCATGGTATGCTAATGCTCCTCTCAGCACAGGTAATGTAACTTCTGCGAGGGAAGGCTCTGTCAACTACTAGGAGGAACACAGGAAGCATAAAAATAAACATTCCTCTGCTTTATCAGAAGTCCCTACGGGACTGATTAAATTCATTAAGTGATAGCAGAAATTCTAGCCGTGCTTTTCTTTCTGGCAAAGATGCCTGTGGAGGGGGCGTTGGGGATGTGGGAGGGTAACGGTGGAAAAGCTGAGTCGCCAAAAACCGTGTTACAGCCTAATACTTACAACCAAGTAACACTCATTAAAATACATCAATTATATAATATTACAAGTCTATTTTACTTCAATTTATATATATATATATATATATATACATATATATATATATACACACACACACATATAGAGAGAGAAAGGAACTGTTTGTATTGGCACCATGGTAAAAATTTGACATTTGTTCTTCTATGTCTTACAATAACCCACCAAAATGGCCGTTAGTACCTTCGTGTTATTGTTAGAGGAATGTGTGGCTAGAGAAGATGTAGTTGATGAATTTTAAACACGAATCCATCTCTGACCCCATCTCTCATAACCAGTGGATTAAACCATGAATTTTTACAATTAGAAATCTGCCTTGGTCTTTGGTTTTGGAGAGCACAGCAGGACTTTGAGGAAAACCGTGCTTATTGACTTGAGTGACCGCCCAAGAGGTCTGCTTATTCTGTTACACGTCCTACTCACCACATTTGAAAGAAAAATCTTGTCTTCCTAAAACATGAATTTAGTGTTTTATGACTTCACTGATATTCATGTAGCATAAAAAGAGTTGGAAATGGCTGAGTGACTGAACAACAGCAACAACCATAAAATCTGGGCCAGTGCAGAAGACATGAGATGTTGGTTCGACCCCTGGGTTGGGAAGATTTCCTGGAGAAGGGGATGGCAACTCTTTCCAGCATTCTTGCCTGGAGAATCCCCCAGACAGAAGAGTCTGGCGGGCTACAGTTCACAGGGTTGCAGAGTGGGACATGACTGAAGAGACTGAGTGCACACACCATAAAATTCACCATTTACTGTAGAATTCAGTATATCTCAGCATGCTCACAGGGTCATGTCACCAGCACCACTATCTGACTCCAGAAACTGTTCATCACCCGAGAAAGGACACCAGGGGCCCACTAGCAGCCACTTCACATTATTCTCTTTCCTTAGTTCTTGGAAACCACTACTATGCTTTCTGTCTCTATCATTTTTCCTATTCTGGAAACTTCATATAAATGAATTCATATAATATGGAGCCTGTTGTGCTTGCTTCTTTCACTTAGGATAACAGTTTCAAAGTTCATCCATGTTGTAGCATGTGTAGATACTTAATTTTCCTAATCTGTTTAAATTAATATCATCCAATAAAAGATGAAAATTATGTGCATCAATCCAGAAAAAGTATTTTCTTCAATTTTCTCTATGTGCACAGGTTAGATGGAATGTTGTGGTTTTAAGAAAGGAATTTGATGCAAGTTCATACAAAAGATTATAGTCTCCATTTCTCCATTTTACAGGTGGGGGAGAAAAGAGTTTTGGAGAGATTAGTTTATCTGTTTGAGTATTTGAGCAGGAAATTAAGCACAGAGCTCTGAACACAAAATGTAAATTACTTCTACTTAGTGGGGCAGATATACAACAGGAACAACAAAATGGTTCAGTGACCAAACCTATCATCTTTGGTTTGTAAGAGACAAACTCTTAGAAGTCGAGCTTTTATTTTGTTTTGTTTTAGTCACTAAGTCCTGTCTGATTCTTTGCAACTGGATAGACTGTAGTCCACCAGGCTCTCTGTTCATGGTTTTTTACTGGAGTGGGTAGCCATTTCCTTCCCTAGGGGATCTTCCCGATCCAGGGATCAAACCCTCATCTTCGGCAGGCGGATGCTTTACTACTGAGCCACCAGGGAACTCGAGTGCCTGTAGATGGCAAAGGATGAGGCACGATGAGCTGAAGGCAGAGGAAGGCATCTGCTGCTCAAACAGGCCTCACGCCACCTGGGAATGCAGGCCCAGGGCAGAAAACAATCCAGTTTCTTCTAAGAGAATCTGGAAATCGTCACTGCATGTGAAATCTAATTTTCAAGTGTTAGCGACGAATTAAAATTTGTTTTCCTTTTTGAAATTAAATGAAAAAGAGAGAGAAAATGCATGAACCAAAGCACACTATTTTGCAGCTGTTCTGTCCCACAGGCTACAAATAACAGATAGCAAAAGGCCAAGGCACCAGAGGGAGCCAGGGCCCTCTATAAGACAGGGACAAAGGAGAATGAGGAAAATTCGAGGGAAGGTGACCCAACATTAATTCTGAACACGCCCAACTACTTAAACCTTTAAAGACAGAAGAATTAGAATAGAAAAGATGTCACTGAATCCTTCATTCTTTCCATGAATAATTACTGAGTCATTCTTCATGCACGTACTGTTACATTCTAGGAATACCATAATGTACAATAAGATGTAATCACTGGGCATCAGAGTCCAAGGTGGGAGAGTAAGATAATTAGGCAAGCAATTGCAGGACACTGTGATTATCATGTCATTCATATTGATGTCAGCAGCCAAGAGAAGCTTAACTGAGGCAAAGGAAAACACAGAAGGCTTCCTGGAAGAACTGAGCTTTCATTTAGTGATAAATGAGTTGATCACACAAAGGTAGGAGAAGGGAGAAGATGGAGAAAAGGGCTGTTCCTGGAAGAAGGGCTACAATGCACAACAGCAAGATAGATGATGAGATATTTAAACAATTTAAAGAAATTCAGGTTGGAAGAACCTACTTTGGAAAGTGTGGGGTGGGAGAAAGAAAGGTAGACAGCTAAGCAAGAGCCAGATAATGTTGAAACTTCTGAAGCTGTGTTAAACATCTGGAATTGATCCAAGGAAAACAGGGAAGACTGGCAGATTTATAGGTGGTTCTGGTAGTTAGATTACATTTAGAACGTGATTTAAGATCACTCCTACTGCCTTGTGTGGGATGGATTCTAGCTAGAGAAGTCTGAGGAGGTAAAAATAGTTGTTCACAGTAAGTGTGAGGGCACTCATATCCTGGAACAAGGCCAGCTCCATGAGAAAAAGCCTGGCTCCCTGAGAGACGACAGGGAGCAGAGCCTCCCCCACCCAACCTACAAACTGACCTCAGACACACAGACACACCCAGCAAACTGTGGGCTGATAGACTCATAAGAAATAATCAACGGTCACTATTACAAACCACTGAATTCTGGGGTGACTTTTTACAGATAAGAATTAATTGGTAAAGAATACCTTAGTTAATCTTGGCTTATGAAGGACTGGGGCTCATAAGGGGAAATCAAATTAAATATTTTTTTTCTATATATTTTTTTCAATAGAGGGTGTTAAGAAAATTCCCTGAGACTCAAAGAGTATGCATTAATATTACCCAAAGGTATCAAGCCCTATACTGAATCACAGAATATTTTGTTTTCTATTGCTGGGGAGACAATTTGGCCATCAGGATCCCTTGATAATTATTACATCTGTTAAAGTGACTCAGCTTTTTATTTTCTATACAGCAATGCAATGAGATTTTCCTCTACCACCATCCTCCAGATTAGCATTTTTCCCCATGAATGTCTGGTTAACCGTAGTTAACTTCAATATCACTCTTGCCACTTTTAAGGGCCAGGTCCTACTATGGGTGAACAATATCCCACAAAAAAGTATAGTGAAATCCTAATCCTGAGACCCATGAATGTGACCTTATTTGGGGAAAGGGTCTTTGCAGATGTAATCAAGTTAAGATGAGGTCATATTAGACTAGGGTGGGCCTGACGTAAGGACTGGCGTCCTCACATGAAGGGGAGATATAGACTCAAACACACACAGGGGAGAAGCCATGTGAAGGCAGACTGGAGTGATGCAATTACAAGCCAGGGAACACCAAAAGTTGTCAGCAACTTCTAGAAGATGCAAGGCGCAAGTGAGAATTTCTCCTTTAAAACTCTTAGAGAAAGCACAGCCCAGCCTACACTTTGATTTCATTCTTTTCTATTCAGTGAGAAAATAAATGTCCATTGTTTTAAGTCACCTAGTTCATGGTACTTTGTTACAGTGTTAGGAAACTAAAAACAGCAAGTTTTACTTGCGTATATCTGTATCTTTTATAAAGGAAAAAAATATGAAGTTCAAGACAGAGTGGGCAAGTGTAGACAGAGGGGGCATGCATGACAGTAACTTACAACACTCATGCTTTACCCCTAAAAGACTTCAATTTTAATGCCTCAACATTTGCAGACTCATTAACTTAGTATTTTGAAGATCTGACTGAAAATATTCTCTCCATAAGTCATGGGCAAAAATGCAACAACCTTCATTTTATTCCCAATACTCTTTCCATGATGCCAAATTCTGAACTTTTTGAATTATCATATTAATTTGAACCACCAAATATCTGCCTCAAGTATCTTCTCCAGAAAGAACCCACAGAGGGTGCAACTTCCTATTTTCAAGGTTCAAACTTGTATGACTTCACTACTTCTGTTAACTTCAACTTTCAGAAAGACATCAAAAATGATCTCACTGTATCACTCTAAGGATTGAATGTTTCCATAGTAACTGAGGATGCTAATCCAAGGTGAAATACAGGTAAGAAAAAGTTTTCCCTTTGGGGAAGCTTACCTTTTAGTGTAGATCTTGGGGCCACATGCTGTGGAGTTACTATATGTCAATGATTCCTAGAATTAAAAAAAAAATAATGTACAAATAAATACATTTTTCAAGGATAAATATTCTTATATGTAGTTAATGCTTAACAATTTCCATTCTAAACAAATTAGAAGGAAATAAACATTAAATACAGTTGGTTTGGATTCCAGGCTTGATAGAATGGCCAAAATTAGAGACAGGAGCTTGGGTTCTATGCTGTGTATCTCACTAGCTGTGTGAACTTTTTTTAAAATATGTATTTTTTAAATTTTTAAATTTTATCGAGGTGACCTTGATTGTTAACACTATATGTTTCATGTATACATTATACTTCTACTTTTGTGTGCCTCACCAAAAAAACCATGCTCATCACCACAAATTTATTTTCTATCTGTCACCCTTTACCCATTTTACCCTAGCCATGTCCCTCTTCCCAAGTGGTAACAAATTGAAAAAAGACACATGCACCGCTATATGCACCATTTGTTGCAGCATTATTTTAAATAGTCAAGGTACAGCAACAACCTAAGTGCCCATGAACAGATGAATGGATAAAAAGGATTCATATACAATGAAACACTGCTCAGACATAAAAAAGGTGAAATCTTGCCATTTGCAACAATGTGGATGGACCTTGAGGGTATTAAGCTAAGTAAAATAAGTTAGAGGGAAGAAGACAAATCTGTATGACTTCACTCATGCTTTATATATGGGATATTAAAAAAACTAATAAACAAAATTAATGAACAAACCAAATCAAACTAGGTGCCTGCCTTGCTGTGTAACCACTGAGCAGTGGTTTCACCACTTGACAGCTTCTTGTTAGTGTAACAACTTTAGAAGCCTGCGATATTCTCAGGTACTCAGATTCAGTAGGAGTGACCATTTCCTAAGAAAATATGTTACACCGTGATTTTAAATAATGAAAAACAGCTAGGAGGCATGCCACTGTTTTTGCTCATTTTATGATTACGTAAAATGAATGTAACAAAACTCTTCCAATAAATCTGGCACTATGTGTGCACACTAAGTCGCTTCAGTGGTGTCTGATTCTGTGCGAGCCTATGGACAGTAGCCCACCGGGCTTCTCTGTCCATGGGATTCTCTAGGCAAGAATACTGGAGTGGGTTGCCACTTCCTTCTCCAAATATGGCATTATATCTTCTCTTAAACCCACCAAGTTAACCTTTAACTGTGAAATACTTTTCTACCTGAAAGTACTTTTTCTTGAAGCAACAGTTTCCTCTCTAAGGAAAATATATACTTATTACTAAGAATAAATGGAAAGATTCTATTTCTATCTCAATCAAATATGCTATGTTTAAATGTAAATTAGACTAGAATTTTATAGTTAAAGATACTTCTGAGTGGCCTATATATACACACACACACAGACACAATGATATTTTCTATTATAAAAAGACAATTATATTACTCAGAATTAAAGTTGGAGGATATACACATATACACAAACATGAAACTACAAATATATATATGCACACACACACACACACACACACACATATTTGTGTGTTTCCCTGGTGGCTCAGGCAGTAAAGAATCTGCCTGCAACGCAGGAGACCTGGGTTCGATCCTGATCCCGGCGTCAGGAAGATCCCCTGGAGAAAGGAATGGCAACCTACTCCAGTGTTCTTTCAAAAATAGATGAATAGTGTTAGTTACTCAGGTGTGTCTGACTTTTTTGCAACGTCATGGACTATAGCCTGCCAAGCTCCTCTGTCCATGGAATTCTCCAGGCAAGAACACTGGAGTTCATATATATATATATATATATATATATATATATAATCAGTGACATATATATATATGCCACTCAGAAGTATCTTTAACTATAAAACTCTAGTCGAATTTACACTTAAACATAGCATATTTGATTGAGATAGAAACAGAATCTCTCCCTGACTACCGTAAATGCCTTATCACGTCTTACGTTTACACTGTCGCCTGGCGGGCGCCCTAATAGTTCATCACTTTGCTACGTTTCTTAATACGTTTACTTTCAGGTCAGTATCAATAAGTCTGGAACATCAGAACCAAACATCTTCTTTATATTGTTTATATATTGGAAATGGAATTTTTCCTTTTCCTTTACTTTCTTAAATATTCTCCAAAAATGATTCTAACAAATCTAAGGCAGTGCTTCCTATGAAACAAACAAACAAACAAATCCTATAATTAACTTAACCATGAATCATAAATACATCACTATTTGATTTTTTAAATATGGTTGGTCATCAGCTGTATATATATGTGTGTGTATCTCAAATCCTAATTTTTTTATACTAAGGATACCCACTGATAAGAAGGTAAACTTCTATTTACAGTTACTGGCACTATATGCAACTCCAGATTACACATCAAAAACAACAGCTAAAATAAGAGTTATCCTAAAAACAAAAATGGGAAAACTGTGGGCAAGGCTTCATTCTTTATTTTCAATTATTACTAGAATCTTGGCATATACATATGTATTTTCTTTTCTTCCAGGATGAAAGTAAAGATTACACTTATCCACTGGAATGATACATTCTGAAATGAAAGCAGACTAACTTCATTCATTAAATTATAATTATGTTCCTCTTGTTTAAAAGCACAAGCTCTGGGGCAGCTGCCTGGGAAGGGATGCTAGTTAAATTATTTACTAGCCATGTGATCAAGAGCAATTTGTTAATTGGTAAAAGCCTCAACTTCACCTACAAAGTAGGGAGGATAATGCTATTCAGCCTCAAAGAACAAATGAAAAGTAAGTAACAATGTAATTCAGTTCTCAGTCCACTACCTGGCATATGGTAACCAGTGACTCTATAGTAACATTGTTAAGAGTCTCCCATCCATCATGAGGGATGTGTATACACACAAAAAATGCAGTCAGTACTTAAAATCTACACATACTTCAAAGAATCCCCTCCTTATCCACATTACTTAGTTCAAAACTCACCCCTTCCATTTTAGGAACTGTTCCCTAAGGGCACTTTTATCTAAAGAATTTACCTGTTGGATGGGCTAACATCATGAACACCTCTATCAGATTTCTTAGATGCCATGAAGCAAAGGATGACGCCAGAGACTGGAAAGCAGGATGGAAAGGTTGGAAAGTAAGGAGTAATATCTAAGATGTACCCACAAAGGTCTATGAACACCTCAGTAGATATTAAGAAGCTTTTTTATTTAAAAATTGGAGAATGTTTATTTAATTCTAATTGGAATAAAATTTGACTAAGCAGATTCTTATCAGACATAGAAGCGATTTGGCGAAAACTTCCCATCAGATGTGCCAACATACAGAGATAAACCAGGTAGAACATACCTAAGTAGATTCCTTCAATGGGTTAAAATCACAGGAATTACTGAATACCAACTTTGTGCTGCTTTATTCAAGCAAAGAAACCAGGCATTCGTGCTAGCTGATTTTATAACATCCTCTCCCTAGACAAGAACACATGGAAAGGCTTTCATTCCATTCACCTTTAATCAGATTTCCCATGCATAAAAAGAGCATAATGCTAATTTTATTCCCACCTTACACTGTTTTTATAAGGGCAGAATGAGATAATCTATGGGGGGGGGGGGAAGGGAAGCAAGCAGTGTCCAGCACATAATACGCATAAAGTTTAAAATCATTGAAAATTTATTAAATTTTCCAATACTATATCCTTGTCCTTGTTGGCTCAGATGATAAACACTCTGCATGCAATGCAGGAGAACTGGGTTCAATTCATAGGTCGGGAAGACTCTTGGAGAAGGGAATGGCTACATACTCCAGTATTCTTGCCTGGAGAATTCCAGGGACAGAGGAGTCTGGCGGGCTACAGCCTACGGGGTCACAAAGGGTCAAACATTACTGAACAACTAACACTGTCATTTTCACCATCCTTGTCATTTACCTGCTGCTGTAATAAGTTTAAGTTACATTTAAATTTTAATGATGGCTTTTATTAGAAACTCCATAAAAAGCACATGTGAGAACAGACAGGAAATTAATACATGAACAAATGAATAAATAGATGAATCTACCTCTGCTAAGGATTGGACAAATCCGAGTTTTGAACAAAATCGGCTGGTATAAACGTAAATGTACCGGCTATATCACAATACAAAAGAACCAGAAATCCATGAATGAGTGTAGACCTTCGTGGCAAAAAGCAACTATGAAGAGGCAGCAGCTGGAAAGCCTGGGTCAGAAAGGATTATTTTAATATAGAGAACAAAATGTCCTGAGCTACACCCTGCTCAATTATTTACAACTAAAATGCATGCTGGTAAATTTATTCAGGACAAAACAATCCTTCCCAAGTGACAGTATGTTATTGTTCAGTCATCAAGCTGTGCCAACTCTTAGTGACCCCATGGACTGCAGCACACCAGCTTTCCCCATCTTTCACTGTTTCCCAGAGTTTGCTCAAACTCATGTCCACTAGGTCAGTGATGCTATGGAAGCATCTCACCCTCTGCTGCCCTCTTCTCCTTTTGCCTTCAATCCTTCCCCGAATCGGGGTCTTTTCCAACAAGTCAGTTCTTCACATCAGGTGGTCAAAGTATTTGAGTTTTAGTTTCAGCATCAGTCCTTCCAAATGAATGTTCAAAGTTGATTTCCTTTAGCATTGACTGGTTTGATTTCCTTGCAGTCCAAGGAACTCTCAAGAGTCTTCTCCAGCACCACAATTCAAAAGCATCAATTCTTTGGTGCTCAGCCTTCTTTATGGTCCAACTCTCACATCCTTACATGCCTACAGGAAAAAACCACAGCTTTGACTATGCAGACCTTTATCGACAAACTATTTTCTCTGCTTTTTAATATGCTGTGTAGGTTTGTCATAGCTTTCCTTTCAAGGAGCAAGTGTCTTTTAACTTCATGGCTGCAGTCACCAACTGCAGTGATCCTGGAGCCCCCCAAAATAAAACCTGTCACTGGTTCTACTTTCTCCCCTTCTACTTGCCATGGAACGATGGGCCCAGATGCTGTGGTTTCAGTTTTTTGAATGTTGAGTTTTAAGTCGCTTTTTTACTCTCCTCTTTCACCTTTCCCAAGAGGCTCTTTGGTTCCTCTTCACTTTCTCCCTTTAGAGTGGTATCATCTGTATGTCTGAGGTTCTTGATATTTCTCCTGGCAATCTTGATTCCAGCTTGTGAGTCATCCAGCCCAGCATTCTGTGTGACGTACTTTGCATAGAACTTAAATAAAAAGAGTGACAGTATACAGTTTTGTCTTACTCAGTTCCCAATTTTGAACCAGGCCATTGTCCCATGTAAGGTTCTAACAGTTGCTTCTTGATTCACATACAGGTTTCTCAGGAGACAGGTAAGATGGTCTGGCATTCTCATCTCTCTAAGAACTTTTCACAGTTTGTTTTAATCCACACAGGCAAAGGTTTTAGTGTTGTCAATGAAGCAGAAGTAGATGTTTTTCTGGAAATCCCTTGCTTTCTCTATATTCCAATGAACATTGGTAATTTGATCTCTGGTTCCTCTGCCTTTTCTAAATCCAGCTTGTACATCTGGAAGTTCTTGATTCACATACTACTGAAGCCAAACTCCAAGACTTTTGAGCATAACCTTGCTAGGATGTGAAATGAGAACAATTTACAGTAATTTGAACTTTCTTTGGCATCGCCTGCATTGGGATTGGAATAAAAACTGATCTTTTCCGTCCTGTGACCACTGTTTTCCACATTCGCTGTCACGTTGAGTGCAGCACTTTAACACAGTCATCTTTCAGGATTTTTACAGAGCTCAGCTGGAATTATATCACCTCTAATAGCTTTGTACGTAGTGATGCTTCCTAAGGCCCACTTGACTTCACACTCCAGGATGTCTGCCTCTAGGTGAGGGATCACACCATTGTGGTTATTTGGGTAGTAAGACTTTTTTGTATAGTTCTTCTATGTATTCTTGACACCTCTTCTTAACCTCTTCTGCTTCAGTTAGGTCTTTCCTGTTTCTGTCCTTTATTGGGCCCATCCTTGCATGAAATGTTCCCTCGGTATCTTCAATTTTCTTGAAGAGATCTCTAGGCTTTCCCATTCTATTGCTTTCCTCTATTTCTTTGCATTGTTCACTTAAGAAGGCCTTCTTACCTCTCCTTGCTATTCTCTGGAACGCTACATTCAGTTGCTATTCTCTGGAACTCTGCATTCAGTCTCCCTTTCTCCCTTGCTTTTCACTTCTCTTCTTTCCTCAGCTATTTTAAAGTCTCCTCAGACAACCATCTTGCCTTCTTACATTTTCTTTCCCTTAGGAATGGTTTTGGTCTCCACCTCCCGTACAATGTTACAAGCCTTCTTTCACCTTCACTAGTCTCAGACAGGTATATATCCAGTAATGAACGTGTACGTGATCACCATCACCCAGAAGTCTATGATGGCACTGAACCCTCCTCGCAATACGCCTTTACATAATCAGCGGCAAACAAACACACGGCCTCTGAAGTCAGATTAGGTTCTAAGCTTCACCACCTTTCTGCTACATCAACTCAAGCAAACCTTTTAATCACTACCATCTCAGTTTCCTCAGTTGTAAATCAAAAATAATATTAACTACCTTGAAAGATTCTTGTGATAATAAAAGAATATATGAAAACTATCAGGCATACAGCATGTATTCAATAAATGATGTCTACTATTACCGCATTATTTGAACATAAAAAGACAGCAGGAGGTGAAAGAGACACCATTCACTGGCTGTCCATATTCTAAAAAGTCATCGTATTTAAATTGTTTCTCCTTACATCTATCCGCTTAAGTTATCAATGGCACTTTCCATCACTGAATCAGCAGGTATTTCTTATGAGTGTTTACTTCCTTCTCAGGTATTTAAAACCCAACCAGAACTTTCCATGGGAGGTAAAAGTCATACAGATATTAAATTATCCATGTTTATTTCCACAATTTCCATCAGCTTGGCTTGACATAATTTAGTATTAACATCCAGGTTATTAAACTAATACCATGCAAGAGATTACATTTAAATACACTTTCTATTGGGAAGTGGGATGCATTTCTAATCATGCTGTCTATCTACAAGCAAACAAATGGCCATTTGACGCTTTTGTCATTATCATGACGTACAATATCAACCACAGAGATCACTAAGGGGTTCCCACACACAGTCAAGGTAAATAACAACACAACATGATACGTAACAGGCTTTAGAGTTATTAAGAGATAATCACATCTATGGGACTTTCACTGGGCACAGTAAATGGCCCTGCGAGAATACGATTCTCTCTCAATAACGAGGGTCCTTGCAGTCGTCACAAAGGGAGGAAAAAAAAGAGTCATTACCATAGAGAAAATGTGCATTCATTATAATGAAGCATAAATTTCACAATCTAAGCTAATGAAGAGGGCTCTCCCTGTGATGATAATATTACAAAGTGTAGAAGGCTTCGTATCAAGGTTACACAGGTACCATCACCTTGAAGTATCTGGATTCAAGAGCCATTTTCTGGAAGACTAACTTCTAGGGTCTTGACTACAAGATAAACAGGGCTGGGAGATGCTTAAGGGCCTAGAGAACTAATCTATTTAAGACTGAGAATAGCATGGGAATGGCTTATGCAGCTTATCAGCTGTAAAGTTAGACTTGAGATACTAAGCTTGGAGAACTGTCCCGAAGGATCCCTGTTTGGCCTTTATCACAGGTAAACAAGTGAGCACCCAAGAGGCTTATGTAAATCTACGGGGAAGGATCATTCTTTGCCATTGTAAATCGTTTTACAGAACACAAAGGGTAGAAGGATTGGCAGCCTAGAGGAGCTACCCCAGGCCCAAGGTCAGGGGCAGCAACAGTTGTCCAGAGGAGCAACCCCACCTCCAGGGAGCGGCTGCTGCAGGGAGCAGGAGGGCTGAGAGGAGCTACTCCACGTTCAAGGTCAGGAGGGGCGGCCGTGAGGAGATACCCCTCGTCCAAGGTAAGAAGCAGTGGCTATGCTTTGGTGGAGCAGCCGTGAAGAGATACCCCACATCCAAGGTAATGCCAGAGGGCGTCAGAGGGCAGACACATTAAAACCACAACCACAGAAAACTAGCCAATCTGATCACAGGACCACAGTCGTGTCTAACTTGCCTTGAGAACCCCATGAACAGTATGAGAAGGCAAAATGATAGGACACTGAAAGAGGAACTCCCCAGGTCAGTAGGTGCCCAATATGCTACTGGAGATCAGTGGAGAAATAACTCCAGAAAGAATGAAGGGATGGAGCCAAAGCAAAAACAATACCCAGTTGTGGATGTGACTGGTGATAGAAGCAAGGTCTGATGCTGTAAAGAGCAATATTGCACAGGAACCTGGAATGTTAGGTCCATGAATCAAGGCAAATTGGAAGTGGTCAAACAGGAGATGGCAAGAGTGAATGTTGACATTCTAGGAATCAGTGAACTAAAATGGACGGGAATGGGTGAATTTAACTCAGATGACCATTATATCTACTACTGTGGGCAGGAATCCTTTAGAAGAAATGGAGTAGCCATCATGGTCAACAAAAGACTCTGAAATGCAGTACTTGGATGCAATCTCAAAAACAACAGAATGATCTCTGTTCGTTTCCAAGGCAAACCATTCAATATCACGGTAATCCAAGCCTATGCCCCAACCAGTAACGCTGAAGAAGCTGAACGGTTCTATGAAGACCTACAGGACCTTTTAGAACTAACACCCAAAAAAGATGTCCTTTTCACTATAGGGGACTGGAATGCAAAAGTAGGAAGTCAAGAAACACCTGAAGTAACAGGCAAATTTGGCCTTGGAGTACAGAATGAAGCAGGGCAAAGGCTGATAAGAGTTTTGCCAAGAGAACGCACTGGTCATAGCAAACACCCTCTTCCAACAACACAAGAGAAGACTCTACATATGGACATCACCAGATGGCCAACACCGAAATCAGATTGATTATATTCTTTGCAGCCAAAGATGGAGAAGCTTGATACAGTCAGCAAAAAAAGACCGGGAGCTGACTGTGGCTCAGATCATGAACTCCTTATTGCCAAATTCAGACTTAAACTGAAGAAAGTAGGGAAAACCACTAGACCATTCAGGTAGGACCTAAATCAAATCCCTTATGACTGTGCAGTGGAAGTGAGAAATATATTTAAGGGACTAGATTTGATAGACAGAGAGCCTGATGAACTATGGACGGAGGTTCGTGACATTGTACAGGAGACAGGGATCAAGACCATCCCAATGGAAAAGAAATGCAAAAAGACAAAATGGTTGTCTGAGGAGGACTTGCAAATAGCTGTGAAAAGAAGAGAAGTGAAAAGCAAAGGAGAAAAGGAAGATATTCCCATTTGAATGCAGAGTTCCAAAGAATAGCCAGGAGAGATAAGAAAGCCTTCCTCAGCAATCAATGCAAAGAAATACAGGAAAACAACAGAATGGGAAAGACTAGAGATCTCTTCAAGAAAATTAGAGATAACAAGGGAATATTTCAGGCGAAGATGGGTTCGATAAAGGACAGAAATGGTATGGACCTAACAGAATCAGAAGATATTAAGAAGAGGTGGCAAGAATACACAGAAGAACTATACAAAAAAGATCTTCACGACCCAGATAATCACAATGGTGTGATCACTCACCTAGAGTCAGACCTCCTGGAATGTGAAGTCAAGTGGGCCTTAGGAAGCATCACTACGAACAAAGCTAGTGGAGGTGATGGAATTCCAGTTGAGCTATTTAAAATCCTGAAAGATGATGCTCTGAAAGTGCTGCACTCAATATGCCAGCAAATTTGGAACACTCAGCAGTGGCCACAGGACTGGAAAAGGTCCGTTTTCATTCCAATCCCTAAGAAAGGAAATGCCAAAGAATGCTCAAACTACCACACAATTGCACTCATCTCCCACGTTAGTAAAGTAATGCTCAAAATTCTCCAAGCCAGGCTTCAGCAATACGTGAACTGTGAACTTCCAGATGTTCAAGCTGGTTTTAGAAAAGGCAGAGGAACCAGAGATCAAATTGCCAACATCCGCTGGATCATCGAAAAAGCAAGAGAGTTCCAGAAAAACATCTATTTCTGCTTTATTGACTACGCCAAAGCCTTCAACTGTGTGGATCACAATAAACTGTGGAAAATTCTGAAAGAGATGGGAATACCAGACCACCTGACCTGCCTCTTGAGAAACCTGTATGCAGGTTAGGAAGCAACAGTTAGAACTGGACATGGACCAACAGACTGGTTCCAAATAGGAAAAGGAGTACGTCAAGGCTGTATATTGTCACCTTGCTTATCTCACTTATATGCAGAGTACATCATGAGAAATGCTGGGCTGGAAGAAGCACAAGCTGGAATCAAGATTGCCAGGAGAAATATCAATAACCTCAGATATGCAGATGACACTACCTTTATGGCAGAAAGCAAAGAGAACTAAAAAGCCTCTTGATGAAAGTGAAAGAGGAAAGTGAAAAAGTTGGCTTAAAGCTTAACATTCAGAAAACTAAGATCATGGCATCTGGTCCCATCACCTCATGGAAAATAGATGGGGAGACAGTGGAAAGAGTGTCAGATCTTATTTTTTTGGGCTCCAAAATCACTGCAGATGGTGCTTGCAGCCATGAAATCAAAATACGCTTACTCCTTGGAAGGAAAGTTATGACCGACCTAGATAGCATATTAAAAAGCAGAGACATTACTTTGCCAACAAAGGTCGGTCTGGTCAAGGCTATGGTTTTTCCAGTGGTCATGTATGGATGTGAGAGTTGGACAGTGAAGAAAGCTGAGCGCCGAAGAATTGATGCTTTTGAACTGTGGTGTTGGAGAAGACTCTTGAGAGTCCCTTGGACTGCAAGGAGATCCACCCAGTCCATCCTGAAGGAGATCAGTCCTGGGTGTTCATTGGAAGGACTGATGCTGAAGCTGAAACTCCAATACTTTGGCCACCTCATGTGAAGAGTTGACTCATTGGAAAAGACGGTGATGCTGGGAGGGATTGGGGGCAGGAGGAGAAGGGAATGACAGAGGATGAGATGGCTGGATGGCATCACCGACTCAATGGGCATGAGTTTGAGTAAACTCCGGGAGTTGGAGATGGACAGGGAGGCCTGGTGTGCTGCGATTCATGGGGTTGCAAAGAGTTGGACACGGCTGAGTGACTGAACTGAACTGACTAACATAATTAGGCCAGATCACCTGAGGGTGTAGAGACAGATGTTTGGTTTCCACAAGGTCCCAGGACAAACAACCAGCGTCGAAGTAGGGAAGGGTGACAAGTGGAATTAGATTTAGGAGAACAGGAAAAAGAAACAGGCATGAGTCATTGGCACTGTTGTCAAGGATAGAAAAAAAGCTTATACACAAGATAGAGCATTACTGAAGGGTTCTAATTAGCAAGAAAACTGTGCTCACCTAAAATTACTCCAAATGGTGGTATTCTCTGATCTCCCTACCTCACAAAAAACAGACAAAGTTTTTGTCTTGAATCTCTTCTTGAATCTCCATTTACTCATCAATAAAATGGGTTTTAAAAAAGCTGTCCTCGGAGTTACTGGGAAAAGTAAAGAAAATATTGAGTATGAAGATACTCTGTATGAATAAAACACCCTATATTTATCATACATTATTATTTGGAAGGATTCATTGCACAAACTTTAAAAATGGGGTGAGAATACATTATTTCTCAAAGGCTCTGCCAGTGGTATAACTTAAGCTTATTTGTATTAAAAATAATACTAGTAAAGGATACATAACACTTAATTTATTGTAATATGCTTGGAATTATTAGCTTGGTATTTTGGTCCCAAAGATACTATCCTCAAAAAATCTACAGTCTTAAAACATGTGCAAAGGTGTTATTGATCTTAGGAGTTTACACTCAAAGAGTCAAAAATTCTATTGGTCTAAATCAGTGATTATCAAACAGAGGCAACTTTGCATCCAAATCTAGAGATATTTTTGATCATCATAACTGGTGAATGGAGGTGGGGCTGGTGTGCTCTGGCGTGTAGGGGGTAGAGGACAAGAATGCTGCCAGACCTCCCGTGAAACACAGGACCCTATTCTCTGTTCTAAATACAGACACTAAATGTTATCACTTAACTCATGATTTGAATGACCTGCATCATTAGGCACCCTCACCTACAATTCAGTGCCGTGATAAACTACCTCATCAGCTTCTGTATCCTATGAATAGAGATGGAAAATAATTTTCTTCAAATTATTGAAGCCCATATCCAAATGCAGGCTCTGTAGCCCTTTAAATTTCCATTATGAACAATTATCAGTTTGACTAAATTCAATTCTGTCTTTCCCAATGGGAAACCATAGGGGAAGAGTCAATGTGTTGGCAATCTGCAAAACCAGAAAATGAAATTTGCAAGGGTTCACCATTATCACAGAAGTTTGGCACAGCTTGTAATGACAACCTGTCAGTCTACATTCCCAAGTCATATATAACTCCAATGCCTGGCATTCCACCACGGTCTAATGTCACATTATGTGACATGATATGAAAATATATTAGACACTTAGAATTTTATATTTCCTATAAGTGCCTGCTCTCTATTTCAGTTTTACCACCACGGGGGGAAAAAAATACCTGTATTTCTGCCTAGCAAACGGAAGACAAATGAAATGAAGCCAAAACTGCAGAAAGTATTAATAACTATAGATGCTAGAGTCCAAATATTTTCACATGGATAATTTCATAAACTTTTAGATGAGATACAGTATGGAATAGTGGCTGAGAGTATAGAGTATGGCTTTCAGAATTCAGATCTCCACTTTCTAGCTGAGTGACCTTCAGGAAAATACTTCTCTGTGCCTTAGCTTGTTACCTTCCTCGTGTATTAAATGAAGGTATTAATCCCATTTGCCTCACAGGGCTGCTATAACGATGATATAAATAAATGTTTAGAAAGTGTTTAGAATCCTTCCTGATACACAGTAAAGACTATGAAGCTATCAAGTGGTTGTTTATAGTAAAAAGAAACACCTTGATAAAGCAGAAGATATGATCCCATTTTACTGGAGAAATAACCTAAGTTCTACAAGTACAACGAACTCTTTGCGATTCCTTCTTTCCGTGAGTTTGCTCAGCACTGCCCTGTTTTCCTAGCGGCATGGACCTCAGAGGGCTGTGTGATTCTGTAGGATAGCTCAACTCCCAGAGCATGTTAAGAAGTACGTGTGACCCCACTGTATGCAGCGGTGACACAACAGGGGGCGGGGTGAAGGAAACAGTCCGGAGGCCGGAAAGGTTCAAAATCTGGTCCCTCCAGGCAGAATTTTTGTTCATGGCCATAAGCGACTTGTATATAAAGGAAACCACAGTAAGGGCTCTGAACTCCAATTTCAATCTTTGAAAAATAACGGTTACAGGGAATCTCAGTTTTCAAAAATTTGGTCATAGGACTTCCAAGGGCACACATTATTTTTATTTTCTGAACAGTTCAATGTAAATCTATGGGTGCGTGCATGCATGCGTGTGTGCTCAGCTGTGTCCACCTCTTTGTGACCTCATGGACTATAGCCGCCCAGGTTCCTCTGTCCATGAAATTCTTCAGGCAAGACTACTGGAGTGAACTGCTATTTCTAGGGCCAACCCAGTGATTGAATTCACATCTCCTGTGCCTCCTGCATTGGCAGGCGTATTTTTTACTACCATACCACCATGGTACCTAGTTAATGTGTGTGTAATTGTTTACATATTTGCTTTAATGTTTATTTTCCATTGATGAAAAGTTTTCATCATTTATATTACTGGTGTAAGCATTCTTCAGATCCAGAATTAGCTTAAAAAATCCATTAAATTTATGGAATATGTTAAATAGACAAGAGTAGAGATGGTATGCAGCTATGGTGAGGTAAGATATAGTAAGATAAGATCACATGGTAAGATATCGTCAAAGCTATGGTTTCTCCAGTAGTCATGTAAGGATGTGAGAGCTGGACCACAAAAAAAGCTGAGTGCTGAAGAACTGATGCTTTTGAAATGATGTGTGGAGAAGACTCTTGAGATTCCCTTGGACAGCAAGGAGACCAAACCAGTCAATCCTAAAGGAAATCAATCCTGAATATTCATTGGCAAGACTGATGCTGCAGCTGAAGCTCCAATACTTTGGCCACATGATGTGAAGAGCTGACTCACTGGAAAAGACGCTGAAACTGGGAAACATTGAAGGCAGGAGGAGAAGGGGACAACAGAGGATGAGATGGTTGGATGGTATCATGGATTCAATGTACATGAATTTGAGCAAACTCAAGGAGATAGTTAAAGACAAGAAGGCCTATTGTGCTGCAGTTCACAGGGTCGCAAAGGATCGGACGTGACAGAGTGACTGAACAACAACAGTGGTAAGATATATTATCCTGGTACATAACTGTCCAAAATGCAAGAAATATTGATATTTGAAAGGGAAATTATATATGAATATGTGAGCCCAGAATAAAAAGGGTTTCAAATATGGCCCCTGTTTTTCACTAGGAGTATCAATTTATTCTGGCTTTCTGGAAGAGTCCTACTTTCCACCAGCCACATTTGAGAACTGCATTCCTTTCCATATCTATTGCTATTCATGGTCCAGAAAGAGATCTATGTAATGGTTTTCTTTAATGACATTTTCACTAATTGCACAGTGACATATCTTGAAAGGAAAACATAATCAAAACAAAAGAAAATACAAAGCATGACTGTGGTTTTCTTCCCTAAAGAGGGAGAGACCTGCTGATGCAAAACAACCAGTGTCCTCTGAACAAAGGGCTACTGGATGCTAAAGCAAACCTTAAAGCTCAATAAATGTTTACAATATCAGCAAATATTTTGCTATTATCATGAAGAATGAAATAGCAGCTAGACAGCACAAAAGGGATGAAAGAAATAATATTTTACGACTTAGTGAATTGAGCTACACATACGATAATTTCCAGGATTGATTTCCTGTCTACTTTTGAAGCAAACAGCCATCAATTTGGAAATCCATGCAGAACTACGTGAAGAATGCAAACATTTTCCTAGTCAGTGGCAAGTTTCTTTAGCAGTCTTGAAAATAAACTTAGAACTTTACACACACAAACATACACCCTTTGATTCTGAGGACTGTATAGTTCATGCCAACATGAAATTTCCCTAGTTCACTATAAATCAGTTATCACTTAACAAAACTGCAGGAGAGGCACTGCTACTTTTGAAAACTACTGAAAAATCATCATGGTGTCCTGCATTTTCATAGGTAGGAAAATGCTTTATGTGTAGTCTAGGTCCAAGAAAGCTTGGTGAACTGGTAAGAGAATAGCTTTCTCAATTAGAGAAACACTGGTTCAAAGCTAGCTATCTCATTTACTCCTATATGACCAGAGGCAAAGGATTCTCCTTTAGCTTCAATTTCTGCATTTGTAAAATGAAAGCAATAGTAACTGTCAGCGCCTGGCATGTAATATTAATTCAAAGATCGTGATGGTCACTCCTATCCTTACTCTGAGTGAAACCTCATTCTTGTGTTCTGTTCTTAGAAAGAGACCAAATCACTTAAATGAGACTAAGAAGGTTATCCAAATTAGGGGTCAACTTTCATTGACAGTTGGTATGTGCTAAAGTATATTTCCATGATGATTTGCTTAATCCCTTAAAATAATTATGTGACCTTTTCACTTTGTACCATGTTATAATTTTCTAAAAAAAAAAAAAAAGGTTAAAATACTCTAGGAGAAATTCACAGTTTTTGATAGCCTGCTTCTATTAAGGAAAACTTACAAAGGAATAATACTTCTAGTCATGTATTTTTATCTCTGCATTCAACCCTATTTATGTCTTATCTCATGCAGCTTTTGAAAAACCCCACTGCACATCTGTGAAATACTGAGAGCCACAGAGGCAAATACCATCTTAGTAACATAAAAATAGCTCTGATCTGACAGACCGCCTGAAAATCCTGGCTATTACCAACCAGAATTCCCTAGATCAGGTTTTGAGAACTACTGCAACAGGATGCCTTGGAAGCAGAGAGAAGCTAAACAGAAGCTCACTTAAACAGAGAGATAAAAGGAAATAATAAAATACATGTGTGAACAACATTTAGGGAGTAGATGTTCAGAAAACAATTTTAGCTTAATTTTCTCTTCAAACGAGTAAATAAAAGATCACTCCTTGTAATTCGGTTGTCTGGCTGGTGGAATCAGTGGGGGTAGGGTGGGAGGAGTGGATAGGGACTGGGTGAACCAGGCTGGTTCATCTCCCCTGAAAAACTACCTGGGAGCAGAGAACACATAAGATACAAGCAGATCCAAACACTTTTTCCTGAGTTTAATCTATGAGCTTTTGGGTGCAGGCTCAAGGATCTCAGAAGTCACCTGCCTCTAACCTGGCAACAGCCCAAGAGAAACAGAGGTGAGACCCACAGAGAGACACCTAATGAGGGCACAGTGTGAACCCCTGGATTCAACTATGCCTCAACTGAATGCAGGGAATGGCAATGGCAAAATTAAAACTAAGAGAAAAATCCAGAAGAATATCCAGAAGAAAGCACACTTCTGACCCAAACAGATAAAGCCATAATACAAGTTATAATGTGTCGTAAGCTTCTGGACTAGAAAATGGGAAAGGTCAAGCCACACAGAATACAGACATCTGGTGCAGTACATAATATGTGTATGCATCTTAAGACAAATAATCCCTTGGAAAGATTAATACAATGCATCTTCTAACTATATGCCCCATCGTCATTCTCCTCGGCCCTCACTTTCTGCTGCAAAGACTAAGGCTTCCTGATCCAGGCCGAGGCTGAGGCGCTGGACCTTCACACTAGGACACAGTGCTTCTTAACGAGTGGAGGCAATGTCCCTTCGCTACTAGAGCGCACGGGACAGTATGAGACATTTCTGATTGTCACAGTTTGTGGAGGGGGTTTTACTGTCATCCGGTGGGTAGAACCCAGGGATGCAGCTAAATATCCTACATTGAACAGGACAGATCCCCAGAGCAAAATGTCAACACAACTCAAGTTGAGAAGCTCATCTCAAGGAAATAACCTTGGCATGAGAATCACTTTCTATTTTCCTAGGCTAGCACTCTGAATTGCCAATGCACTGTCTAGATTTCTAAACACATCTAGGCAATATTACAAAGCCCAGTATGAAGCTTTACTACTTCCCAAAGTTGTTTGTATTCATACGATATTGTTCACAGACTAAAATGTTTTAATTTGAGTCAATGCACTAATGAAAATATACACAGATACATGAGTGTATACACACTTGCTTATTCAAATCAGGGTTTCAAGGCCATAGTTGCTTTGACCACAATGTTCTGGGCGGGGGGGTGGGGGTAGAAATTGAAAGAACTCATCAAAGAAACTTAATTTAATGGATGGGCTATTTGTTGAGCTTCAAAACATGTTCATTTGGTTTGAGGCACACCCTGAAAACAAAAAGAATGGGTGATCATTTCTACTGAGGAGCTCTGATAAATGGAAGAAAAAGAGACATCTAAAAGTCTATACATATAGAATTCATGCAACTTGCAGCAGAATGACACTTCACAGGAACAATCTAAGCTTTTGTTTACCAGCTTCCATGAACCTCCAGGAGACCATGGCAGGCAAAGATGTTCTCCCAAATCCCACAGTTCCCCTTCATTTCAAAATCCTCTCCTGTCTGTCTTTCTCTCCCCTTGTCATTTACAGTCTGTGCTCCAGAGACAGACTAATGGGGCTTGATTTTGTTACCCTAGCCAGCATTCCTACAGGATACTTCATCCTGCAATCATCATAATACCAGCAGTGCGTGTCTATGAAATTAAAATGGAAGAGACTGATTCTTCAGGTATGCGCCTGCTGCCATTGACAGTCACTCCAAATCAGTTCCTCTGAGGCAAGACAGCTCCTGCACAAAAAATACCTTTGCTTATCAAGCTGAGGCTCTGTGCCGGCGAGATGGCAATTTGGGGCCCATATGACAGCAGCCAGAGATGAGCTAGGGCGCTCAGGAGAGTGAATTCTGGTAATCCTGCAGAATTCCATTAATCTGAAATACACTAATCTGCAACTTCCAATTTGTCTCCATTTTAAAGCTCAGGTCCACTTACAACATTACATAAACACAGGTACTTCACTCAATAAAACTAAAAGATGCTGCCAACAGCATGTTTCAGGCATTTAGATGTTCAGTACATCAGGATCTAAATTTGGGTTTTTTAAACCTTTAAACATATTTTGTTGTGGAAAAATAAATTTAAAGTAAAATTTGCTATGCTTAACTATTTTTAAACATACAAATCAGTGCATTAAGTAGATTTACCATGTTGTGCAACCATCTCCATTATCTATCTCCTGATCTTCCTCATCATCTCTAACAGAAATTTATATTCATTCAACAATCATTCTCTAGTCCCTGGTAAACTCTACTTTACCTTCTGTTTCTATAAATTTGACAATTTCAGGTACCTCACAAAAGTGGTATTTTTATCACTGTTTATCCTTGTGTGTGTGCCGATTTCCCTAGCATGTTTTCAAGGTTCATTCATGCTATAGCATGTATCAGAAGTACATTCCTTTTACAACTTAATAATATGTTAGTATATGTATAGGTATCATTTTGTTTAGCTATTCTCAGTAATGCTGCTATCATCAAGGGTATAAAAGTACATGAATCCCTTCTTTCTATTTAAATTTTGATTCATTTTAACTCATTTAAAAACATTATCTGACAGCTGCAAGGTTGTTATGAAACAAGGTAATCTAATGTTCATTTTTGTCATATGATCCTATGTGACTCCTTGTTCCATAGGGAGAGAAAATGTTTTTCAAATAAGAACACTGCCACCTGGGGCTTTGAAGTTATTTTTCAAAGCATATACAATAAATAAGTTCATGTGTTAGTAATATTCTTTCTTCTCTCTATGGTCACCCAAAAACACCTGGTACTTCTCAACAGGTCATGAGAAAATAATACCATTTCAAAGCAGCTCACTATGTCTTTGGCTAAGTTAAAATGGTCAAATTATGTGACTGTATTTCATAAGCCACTTCCCCCTCTTACAACACCAGAGAGTCAAGTGACAGAGCAGAGTATGATGTAATATTCTGAAGTCTGTGACCACACATGCCCTTCTTAACTTTGTCCTGCATTAATTATGTAGTTCCATGAATAGGAAACTCAAATATTAGGCTATACAGAAACATGATTTCAGAGGAAATATAGCTGTGAAAAGGATAAAAATAGAAGGAAAATGATCTTAAAGTTGATACAAATAAAATTAGTAACAAAATAATTGTACCAAAAACACAGATTGCTAAATGTTATAATAACAACTGCATATCAAAAAGTGAAAATTTGTAAACCATATTTTAATAGTGAAGCTCTTCTCATTTAAACAACAGCAGAACTCTACATTTTAAAGATGTTTATTAAAAAAAAATAAAGATGTTTATTAAGTCTTGGTTACTCTGGAATTATTAATTTACTGAACTCTCATGGCAGTTCTGTGGGAACAAATTATTAGCATTTTCATTTAAAGCTACGGAAACTAAGAGTTCAAGTAACTCTCATGGGGGCACATGGCTAATAAATGGTAGAGGCAAACTTTGAACCAGTATCTATGTGACTCCTGAGAGGAAGCTTTTTATGACTGTGTTATCTAGAATCAGCCCAAACCACATTTCACAACTGGGACAATGCTTCAAACAAATATGTGTTTATGAGGGAGATAAGAATTAATGTGCCTTGTGAATTAAAATGAGTCCCCTCAGAGACATAAAGAGGGAGTCTGCCTAGCTTGTGTTGGACAGAGCCCGAATCATCTGGTCTTTCTCCATTCTGAAAATTTAGCAACTAAACATGGCTCCACATGGATTCATCTGACATTTCCTTCAGACCTCTCCCCTGAGAGCCCAACATTGGCTGTTTCACTGAAATATAAATATTTTATGAGTGAATGATACCTAGAATGGTCTAAAGAGAATTTCACTGTTGCTATTGTAATTATTCCTAATTATAATTGTTGTTCCCTTTTGAGCAAGTAAAATCAGGGAGCACTTATGCAATCTGCTTAGAGAAAAAGACTGATAGTAATCTATAGAGGATTTATCAACGAAATGCAGACTCCTGTGTTTCTTTTTCCTATGCACTGGCAGAATAATTTTAGAAGTCAGCAGTCTAAATGGTTTTAAGTTCATACTGACATTTGCTTCAGAATAATTTATGACATCCCAAAAGAGACACAGGCAACTTAGAACAGTAGTCTTTATTAACATAGTAAATTAAAATGGAATACTGACTGATGTTTTGTGTAAAATTCATGTGCCACTGACCTAACTATACAAATAAAGTTATATTATGAAGGTCAATTATAAGAACATTCATCTCCTGGGATATATAGCAAATGTATTAATACAGTAACTCTATGTTAATGTGGAATATAGGTGTTTAAAGAGAAAGCAATTGAAACTGAATATTAAAACTCTGATTCAAAAAAAATCATAAATTTAGACACACAAGTTGTATTAGTTCAGGATCCCCTATCCCATATCATCACTGATGCTGTTTCCTATGATTGTGTTGAAGGGTTTTTATTAAGTTGCTAAGACCAAAGTTTTTTTTCTTTTTGTCTATAACACATTAACACATCTCAAGGACACCAACAATGAGCAGAACATTTTTAGCTTGAAGGGTCACCAGAGGTAAGTAATTTCCACCTTCTCATTCTCCACATGAGGAAACAAAGATCTAGAGATGCTAAGGCACAGACAGATGAAGAGGGTCTCAGCCTATCTCTCACTCCAGAATTATACTCCCTACAATGTGCTTGATTTCCATTCCAGCTCTTTCCTTGCAAAGGTATTCTCTCTCCTTTGGTTCTCTAACTCTAATAGATTGTATAAGACCAACTCTTAAAATAAGTAAAACAGAGGTAATAATTCCTAATAAAAAGATGATGGAAAAACCCAACGGTCTTGAAATTTTACTTGAAAAGTGTAAAAAATTATTATTTTTATATTCATAATGGCTATGACTGTATTGGTTTATTGCACATATATATATAAATGTATATTTATCATAAATGTAACTTTCCACTCACTGAAAAAGTTGAACTCTTTTGAAAAGTCTACTCTCCTTTTGGCAAGCCACTCCAGTATTCTTGCCTGGAGAATCCTAGGGACAGAGGAGCCTGGCAGGCCACGGTCCATGGGGTCACAGAGAGTCGGACACGACTGAAGCGACTAAGCACTCACTCTCTTTAAGAAGTCAAAAGTAATACAGGCTCTCAGATCAGGAAACTGTGGTTCCTAGGGAAGCTGCACTCAACCTACTGGCTAGCATTCTTGAATATCTCTCGATGGTCTAGATGTCTAAAACTGTAACAGTAATATTTCTCTTACATGGTAGCTGTGAATAATAAATAAAAAATACAGGACAGTGCTTGGAGCCCACTATACATTGGATAATTATTGAGAAATATTAATTTTCTTTCCTCTTCCTTTTGAATCTTCCCTCTTTCCTTTGAATATGTATACATTGCAAACGTTTAAATAGTACTAACACATGGGCACAAATTTAGACTTACAAAATTATTTTATTACGATAGAGAACTACTTAGTAAGCCTCCCTATAACATAATACAATGATACACAGCAGAAAGTAAATCTGCCCACACACCCCTAAGCATTCTCAATTAAAGTAGGTTACTTACAGGTCTTACATTTGGAGGAGAGGAATATACAAAAATCTGGATTTAGCTTAGAAATGTTTAATGGAGAATAATACAGTGACCCTATTCAAGACAGAAGAACACTGCGGCATTAAAAGACACTTTGTTATATCCCAGAGATGCTGACAATTCCTGATGGAGGCAGGACCAAACTCTTCCAGTATAAGCTTCCTTTCTAATAAGAAGAGTTCTAGTAATGTCTATTTCCAAGCACATTGGATCCTTCAGTACACACAATATAGGAAAGGTTATATATTCACATGATGATATACTAGTATATTCAAGCTGCCACGTTTAACATATCAGATCACGCTAAGATTGATATTCAAAATAACTGTAAGCTATATCAAGAGAAAACACAAAACAACAGGAAAACAAAGTCAAAAGACAAAGTGTTCTGAACTGAGTCCTAGAGGACATACCAAAGCCATTTTTACTGTTGATACAAAAGCACAGTAACACTTTGAAACAATATTACTCTTTTTCAGAAGAAAAGAAATGCTAGCTTGGTGGGCCACAGGCTCCGAGTGCTAGCACATCAGCCCTTTTAAAGAAATTACCAGCATGCTGCGTTTGGTTTACTGTCTCCCACCTCGCATTTCACCAACTGTATCAAAGCATGGAGTCTAACAGCTCCAATTTCTTTCACAGCAGCTTCGCTAGTGTGAGAAAAATTGACAGATTAACTAGAAGAAAGCCTCCAAAGTCACTAGAAACTATGGCTGCCCATTAGAACAGAATCATAGACCAAAGAACACAGGAAAAGGAATGCCTCAGTGATCCGATGCACTAGCCCCAGTGGATATGAGAATGCTACTCAGGATCTGAGTGTGAGTAGGAGAGGTTCCATCCAGGAATGAAAACCTGGACAGTCATGACCAGCAATCAACCTGGCTAAGGATAAATATCTGGACTGGAAAAGTAGCTACTGATTTTTTTGGGTATTTCAGTTATAATTTTCATGTATCTTTTAGTTGCCAGTTTCTTCTAAAAAATACACAACAGTAAACATACCTGCCCCTTACATAAATTAATGAGGTCAAGCTAAAAGAGACAGCAACTGCTTCACAAACAAGCATCACTCTTAACTGAGTTCAGAAATGCATACTTGTCCTTTTATGATTATCTGTCAGGTCTAGATCCAGGAGGAAGCTCTACACCTCACATTTACACAGAAAATATATAGTATGTTTGAGAAATATTTGTCATGTGGTCCATACAACCACACTAAATAAATAGGGAGGACTGGTATTATGACACCTATTTTAGAGATGAATGACTTAGAGGTCCGAGAGCTTAGGGGATGGTGTGCCTGTTTGTGGGGAATGAGATGAAGGCATGGGGAGGAGGAAAGAAGTCCTGAAAGAGAAATCTGAGGAAGATATATATTGGCTCAACCTCAATGTAATTTGCAAGTTTTTCCTTTTTTGAGTTACTTATTTTAAAACTTTGCAACAATATACCTTTAAAAGACAACTATGGATTTACAGGGCTTCCCAGGTAGTGCTAGTGGTAAAGAACCACCTGTCAATGCAGGAGACAGAAGAAATGTGGGTTCTATCCCCGGTTTGGGAAGATCCCCAGGAGGAGTAAACAGCAACCCACTGCTGTATTCTTGCCTGGAAAATCCTATGGACAAAAGAGCCTGGTGGGCTATCATCTGGGGTCGCAAAGAGTCAGACACAACTGAAGCGACTTAGCATGCACCCACATTTTACATGGAGAACCAGGAGTATTATATCACATAGACTTCAGGATCTACCAGAATGGATTTTCTCCTGACTTTCTGGGATGCGGAATTTCCCATGGATCTTTATAACAAACCAGCTGATAACTAAGAGGTTCATATCATCCAGAATAGCTAGGTTACAGCATTATATGATCCAAATCAATGTCTTAAAGCAATTCATTTCTGGTCTCATGATTGTTGACAATGCTTGTTCACAACAATTCTTCAGGGGGGTGAAAAGCAGTATCAGTAAACATTTCTAAATTCTCCACAACAGCAAGAAGGAAAACAAACTAGGGACTAGTTTTTAAATCTTTCATTCAATTGTGATTCATGTCCTTTGTATTCATATTCCACTGGTCACAGCAACTCATTTGGCCTCAGTTTGGAGAGAAGTATAACCCTACCATTTGCCCAGAAAGAGACTGAGAACAAGAATATTGCATACAATTAATTCTTCAGCTTAAAATTTTTTCCCCTCATTTCATGAAAACCCTCACAGTTTTCATACACCTAATCAATAAATATTTATTAAGTACTTACATTTTACAAGAAACACATCCCTGATCAAGAGTCCTCTAAATGTCATACCACTGAAAAATATCTAAGGATTGCCTGAGAAATTCTGTTATCTTAAATGAAGAGAAAGTTTTTAAGAAAGGAATGCAATTGCTTGGAACACATTTTTCTATTCAATACTTTTCATATGAGCAATTTTCCCAGTAATTCTCTAATCACACAGCTTTCCAAAGTCTTATAAATGTGCACCAGCCTTTCTCTGACATAACACGCTGTACAGAGGGCAAATGAAATGCACACTCCTCGCTCCTGTGAGCACACCAGACCACTGAAGAAAACCTATTGAAATGCTATCCTTGCTGAGTGTCCAGGAAGAGCATCAGTCATTTGTTCTCACAAGTGTACACCTGCACTTTCTGTCAAGTCTGGTTCGTGTAACACTTGATACACTACCTTTACCACAGATGATAAAAAGTAGATTAGCAAAGAGTCATTAAAAGCATCAATAGAAAACCCAACAGTGTTTGTGTCGGTGACCGACCTCTTTCTGCTTCTTGTCAAATATATTTCTATTTGATATATTTCTTCAATGGTTCCAAAAAAATAATGAAGCAAATTATCAATATAAAATTACAAATTAAAATAGCATTCCTAGGTTGAGAGAAAGACAGAAGCAAGAGTATTTCAAATAAAGGGGGGAAAAATCAATCACCAACTCCATCCACAGTTCTTTGCTTTCTGAAGAGACTATGACTCATTCCTGCCGCCACGGCTAGGCGGGACAGCTTGAATCAGGAATGGAGAAACAGCCTTCAATTAAAGATTCATTGAAATTTGTCAGCTCCAATAAGACATTAATACCATTTCAAGGGGGAATAGTAGGTGTGTTTTTGATTCAGTCTGCTTGTTTCTGATATTTTCATTCTACACTACATTCCTTAGCTGTTATTTTTCATTTGCTAACAAGGGAAAAAAGAAGTGTGAAATACAGGAGGATAAAGTCAAGGGAGAATTTTTGTTTATAAATCAAACATGAAAATTTCAAAACACATCCACTGCTTTGAAAGGCAGGTTGAATAGCTATCATTTGAGAGTTAACCAGATTTCTGCACTAGAGCACTTGTGGTAAAAATGTTTTATAGTATTTCAATGGCAATCCTTTTATTTATATAGAATAATAGAAAACAAGCGGGAGTAGAGACAGCAAGTTCTAGATAGTGCCAGGTTAAAAGGCTTTCATATCCACAGGTATTTTTAGTTAAAATATCAAGGGACACCTAAAGACACATAGATGCTTAATATGCCATTGGGGTATGAAAGAAACCATTTTTAAAGGGAGAAAGTAGTAGTATACATATTAGTCGAAACATTATCTACAACTGTTGACATAAAACAAAAAATAAGGATGTTGTATGATGATGCAGAATATGCTGGGGTGAAACAGCAGGAATGCTAACTCTTGTGCTACAAATGTCTCTAGTAGCTTCATAAGTCATGAATAGTGAACAACAGACAGTCTGCACTGTTCACCCTAGGACATGCTGCACTGATGGCAAAAATGTCTTATTAGAACTTGATGTAGAAGGTTCATAGTTTCATAGTGTCATTCCTGGTCAAGTAACATTAGCTCGTGAAAATGGGATTCCTACAATCATTGAGGCTAAACTTTTCATTTTATATAAGAGTAAAAAACTTGAAAAGCACCTAGAAAATTAGTTGAAGACACACTAAAGCCAAGTCAATTGACTGTTGTTCCAACACTCACACTTGACCTTTTTATTACAAAGTCTCCATCAAGGGAACATGTATTTCCCATCCATGCATTTGCTTCCCAAACATGTAGAAACTCTTGGAGTGTGTGATAAATTTTTCACATACTCCATCTGCCAAATGAAATAAGTGAGGATAAAAACAGTTAAGAAAAGAACATACACAGCATAGTATAAAGTGTTCACTATAAGTTAGTTTTTACTATTATTGTTTTATACCATTTTACAGGTAGGCAGGATTTACTTAAATATGTGTAGGCAAAATATAAAAGCAGTCATGCCAGACTTGAGCTAGTCCTGAGAACTTCCATATATGGAAAACACAGGTGGCAAATGGTTTCTCTTTCACTCTACTTGTCCAGTAGATATAGCTTGTTTGATTCACAACAATGACTTTAATATCTAGTTTCCAAAACTTTGAAGTTGAGTAAATTTTTTTTTAAAATCATAATTTCAATTTATTTTGATAGACTGAAAAAACCTGCTACCACAAGAATGCCATCCTGTAATGGCCCTGACCATCTAAACCAAGTAGGGTATTCTGTTAAGTTCTGCCAGGGGAAGGCTTGGACTGAAGGGCCAATAACTGGAAATGGAGAAATAAGTAATCACACACACACACATTCACACACAAAAAGAGATGTGATATACAGAGAACAAATAATAAAAAGGAAGATATAAATTCTACCTTATCCATAATACCATTAAACGTGAAGCGATGAAAAGGGAGAGATTTACAGGATGAATTGAAAAGGAAACCCATGTTCCAACTTCATGCTATGCACAAGGGAAACAATGTGGATTCAAATGCACAGTAGCTTGAAAGTGAAGGATGGAAAATGATATTCCCTACAAAGAGTATTCAAAAGTGAGCTTGACTGCCATTACTAATGACAGGTTGTACTACTTCAAGCCAAAAACGTTACCAGCAATACAGTGGAACATTTTATAATGGAAACATGGCCAATCTACTGGGAAAATATAATAATAAACATATATGCACTTAAAAAGATACCCAAAGTACATAAAGGGAAAGAGAGATGAATGTATAACAATTCAATAATCATAATAGAAGAAATATTAAAATCGATAACCTAACCTTCCATCCTAAGACACTGGAAGCAGAAGAGAAAAAGAAACATGAAAGCTAGCAGAATGGAAGAAATAATGAGAACTGGAGAGAAAAGAGAAAAACAACAGAGAAAAATCAATGAAACTAAAAGTTGGTTCTTCAATAATAAAATTGAGAGAGCTTCAGCGAGATTAAGAAAAAACTGGAACAGTTTCAAAATCTAGACCAATCAAGAAAAAATGTAAAAGATTCAAATTTCTAAAATTAAGAATAAAAGAGGGGTGACTACAACCTAACTCCCATATGTTTTTAAGTGACTCTAAGGAAATGCCACAAATCTTTGTATGCCAACAAATTAGGTAACCTAATAACATGGACATTGTACAGGAGACAAAGATCAAGACCATCCCCACGGAAAAGAAGTGCAAAAAGGCAAAATGGTTGTCTGAGGAGGCCTTACAAATAGCTGTGAAAAGAAAAGAAGCGAAAAGCAAAGGAGAAAAGGAAAGATATTCCCATTTGAATGCAGAGTTCCAAAGAATAGCCAGGAGAGATAAGAAAGCCTTCCTCAGTGATCATTGCAAAGAAGTAGAGGAAAACAACAGAATGGAAAAGTCTAGAGATCTTTTCAAGAAAATTAGAGATACCAAGGGAACATTTCATGCAAAGATGGGCTCAATAAAGTACAGAAATGGTATGGACCTAACAGAAGCAGAAGATATCAGCAAGAGGTGGCGAGAATACATGGACAAACTGTACAAAAAAGATCATCACAACCCAGATAATCATGAAGATATGATCACTCACCTAGAGCCAGACATCCTGGAATGTGAAGTCAAGCGGGCCTTAGAAAGCATCACTACGAACAAAGCTAGTGGAGGTGATGGAAATCCAGTTGAGCGATTTCAAATCCTGAAAGACGATGCTGTGAAAGTGCTGCACTCAAATTTACTGCCAGCAAATTTGGAAAACTCAGCAGTGGCCACAGGACTGGAAAAGGTCCGTTTTCATTCCAATCCCAAAGAATGCTCAAACTACTGCACAATTGCACTCATCTCCCACGTTAGTAAAGTAATGCTCAAAATTCTCCAAGCCAGGCTTCAGCAATACGTGAACTGAGAACTTCCAGATGTTCAAGCTGGTTTTAGAAAAGGCAGAGGAACCAGAGATCAAATTGCCAACAACCACTGGATCATCGAAAAAGCAAGAGCGTTCCAGAAAAACATCTATTTCTGCTTTATTGACTATGCCAAAGCCTTCGACTGTGTGGATCACAATAAACTGTGGAAAATTGTGAAAGAGATGAGAATACCAGACCGCCAGACCTGCCTCTTGAGAAACCTGTATGCAGGTCAGGAAACAACAGTTAGAACTGGACGTGGAACAACAGACTGGTTCCAAATAGGAAAAGGAGTACATCAAGGCTGTATATTGTCACCCTGCTTATTTAACTTATATGCAGGGCTTATAAGATAAACTCATAACTTATATGCAGGGCTTATATGAGAAACGCTGGGCTGGAAGAAGCACAAGCTGGAATTAAGATTGCTGGGAGAAATATCAATAACCTCAGATATGCAGATGCCATCACCCTTATGGCAGAAAGTGAAGAGGAACTAAAAAGCCTCTTGATGAAAGTGAAAGAGGAGAGTGAAAAGGTTGGCTTAAAGCTTAACATTCAGAAAACTAAGATCATGGCATCTGGTCCCATCACCTCATGGGAAATAGATGGGGAGACAGTGGAAACAGTGTCAGACTTTACACTTTTTGGGCTCCAAAATCACTGCAGATGGTGACTGCAGCCACGAAATTAAAAGACGCTTACTCCTTGGAAGGAACGTTATGATCAACCTAGACAGCATATTAAAAAGCAGAGACATTACTTTGCCAACAAAGGTCCGTCTAGTCAAGGCTATGGTTTTTTGAGTAGTCATGTATGGCTGTGAGAGTTGGACTGTGAAGAAAGCTGAGCACTGAAAAATTGATGCTTTTGAACTGTGGTGTTGGAGAAGACTCTTGAGAGTCCCTTGGACCACAAGGAGATCCAACCAGTCCATCCTAAAGGAGATCAATCCTGGGTGTTCACTGGAAGGACTGATGCTGAAGCTGAAACTCTAATACTTTGGCCACCTCATGCGAAGAGTTGACTCATTGGAAAAGACCCTGATGTTGGGAGGGATTGAGCACAGGAGGAGAAGGGGATGACAGAGGATCAGATGGCTGGATGGCATCACTGACTCGATGGACATGAGTTTGAGTAAACTCTGGGAGTTGGTAATGGACAGGGAGGTCTGGTGTGCTGCGATTCATGGGGTCGCAAAGAGTGGGACAAGACTGAGTGACTGAACTGAACTGAATAAAATGGACATATAACCAGAAAAGCATAAAACTAGTAAAACTGCATCAAGAAAAACAGAAAAAAATCTGAATATAACCATGAAAGCAATTGAATAAGTAATAAAGAGATTCCCACATAGAAGTCCATGAACAGAAGGATTCAGTAGTGAATGCTACTAAATGTTTAATGTAATTATCTACAAGAAATAAAAAAGGAGGAAGCGCTTCCAACTTATTGTCAGACCAGTATTACCCTGATTCCAAAACTAGTCAAGGATTTCTCAAGAAAATTACAGATTAATATCCTTTATGACGACTGACCTAAAAACACTTCAACAAAATGGTTACAAATCAAATCCAGAAAGATTTAAAAAGAACCTATGACCTAGGGGTTTATCTAAGGAATACAAGGTTTGTGCAGTATATGAAAAGGAATCAGTTTAATATTTCATATTAGTGTATTAAAGGACAAAAGCCACATGATTATTTTATAGATGTTAAAAACACATTTGACACAAGGCAACAACCTTTCATTATATAAGCACTCCGAAACAAGGAAAAGAAAGGAATATACTCAACCTGTTAAAAGTCATCTATAAAAATCACATAAGAAATGTCACGCTTATTAATGAAAGGGTGAAAGCCTTCCTTATAAGGTCATAAACAAGACAATGATGTCTGCTCTTGCTACTTCTCTTCAACACTGTATTGGAGATGCTAGAAAGGACAATTAGGCAGGAAAATGAATCAAAATTCTTCCAAACTGGAAAGGAAGTAGTAAAATTATCTCAAATTGCATATGACATGATTTTCTATAGGGAAAACCCAGTGAAATTCATTAAAAAATCTATAAGATCTAACAAAATATCCAAGAAAAATAAAAATGTGTCCACACAAAAACTGTATACAAATGTTCTTAGGAGCATTTTTTATAAAGGTAAAATATTCAAACAATGTCCATGTCCATCAGATGATGAATAATGCAGGATTATCCATCCATTATAGGAATGAAGCACAGATCTTGCTACAACAGAGATAAAAATGAAGCATTGTGATAAGTGAAAAATGGGACTCAAAGTCTATGTGTTTTATATTATGTATGTACGATGTCTAGAATAAGCAATTCACAGAAGCAGAGTACTGATTAGTGATTTCCAGAGGCTGAGAGGCCAATGTGGATTAGGTACTAAAGGACTGTAAATATCTCTCAATTTTGAAAATATTCTAGAATTGAATGATGTTAATGATCGCAAAACTCATAATTCTTAAAAAAAAAAAAAACATTGAGTTACAAAACATTTAGTATTCTTAAGAACTGGGGATTTGCGGCATTATTTGTTTGGTCAGATATGATAAAGCCAAATTTTTGCTTTCAATATTTTCCTAATTACCAAGGTCAACAATGTTTCATCTAAATTATATTGTGAATTCAACCAAGAAGATGCAAAGCATCTTGCTCATAAGTGACAAAACATCCCTTCTTTCCCTTACGTCCATCTTTAATCATAATCAGTGTCAAGGAACACGTAAAAATCAAAAAGCCACTAACAGAACCTGGCTCTAAACATGTTTCACTGCACCTGAACAATGTAGATTAATAATCAAATTAATATTTTCTAATGAGGTATTTATAAGATGCAATTATTTTTTCTTTAAATATACTAATTCACTTTAGCAACAGATAAAATTGAGCATCATAACTAAGCTATGATCACATAAGCCATAAAATAAGGAATCTAATTGGGTGTGAATAATGAAATGAACAGGCCTATAAATCTAAACTAGTAAAGAACATATTTTATAAGATATATTTTCTACTTTACATAGTAGCTCCCAGCATCTCATTAGAGATAAATGAACAGAGTATATCACCAAATGATCCATTCCTGATACTACTAGCTTTAACATCTCATCAAAAGATAAATGGATTGAATATCATTGGGCATCTCACCTGTTAATACATAATCTAGATTTACAGAAAATTTGAATAACACTCAGCTAAACGTGCCACATCTAATTTATTTTTGAAGAGGAAAAGTCCAAACGTAATACTCAATTTTAGACAAAATATAACTTTTACACAGTACTCCAAGTATCCAACCTAGTCTGAAAATTCTAGTAGTGTGACTCTTGAGCTAAGGATTCATCTGAAGGGAGATGAGAGGGCAGACAGAAGTTCATGAGCTCCTTTCTACCCATAATCACTTGCTGTATTCACTTCTCTGAGGTTAGCTGTTGGTCACAATCTGGGCTTCCCTGGTGGGTCACCAGTAAAGAATCCACCCATAATGCAGAAGTCGCAGGAAATATAGGTTTGATTCCTGAGTCAGGAAGTTGCCCTGGAGGAGCACATAGCAATGCACTCCAGTATTCTTGCCTGGAGAATCCCACAGACAGAAGAGCCTGGTGGACCACAGTCCATAACGTCATAAGAGTCGGACACGACTGAAGTGCATGGACACAGATTGTAGCCTGCCTGGCTCCTCTGTCCATGAGATTTCCCAGGCAAGAATACTGGCATGGGGTGTCATTTTCTTCTCCGGGGTTCTTCTTGACCCAGGGATGGAACCCATGTCTCCTCCATTGCAGGCAGATTCTTTACCCCTAAACCAAGTGGGAAGCCGCTGAGCTAAATCAGAGGTGCCTTTCAGACTCTAAAACTTAAAGCTTGGAGCTGTCCTTCATGGTGGTGCTGAAAGTGTGTGCTGAGCTGTCCAAACATTAGATATAAAAACCAGTGGTTTTAAGAGTCAATCCTTAAGTAATAGAGTGGAAGCAGAGATCTGTGGTTTAAATAGCATGGATTAACATCTATCAACTAATAAATGAGTAAATAAAATGTATATACATACAAGGAACTATTTTTTCAAGAAATAATGAAGTATTGATATATGCTACCGTATAAGTGAACCTTGAAAATATTAGGCTACATGAAAGAAGGGAATCATGAAATTCCATATATTATCTGACTCCATTTCTGTGACATGTCTAGAATCACAAAATCTATAGAGACATAAATTAGATTAGTGGTTGCCTAGAACAGTGGAGACAACAAATTAGGGGAAAAGAGCAGTGGTTACTAATAAGTACTAGGGTTTTTCTTTTCCTTTTCTTTGAGAGGGGGGACAAGGAAAAATTCTTTTTTCAATATTTATTTGTTGGGCTGTGCCAGGTCTTAGTTGTGATACACAGGATTTTCAATCTTCTTTAGTTGAGTCATATGGGATCTAGTTCCCTGACCAAGAATTGAATTTGGGCCCCCAGCATTGGGAGTGTGAAGTCTTAGCCTCTGGACCACCAGGGAAGTCCTGGGACAAGAAAGCATTCTAAAACTGATTGTGGTAACAAATTAATATAATTATTATTCACTGTAAATATACTAAACACCATTAAACTGCACAATTTAAATAGGCAAGATGTATGGTATGTAACATATCACAATAAAGCTGGTATGTTTTTTTAACAAGATCATGAATTTATAACATGACTCTACCACTCAAGAGCTCTGGAACCATAAGAAAGTAACATAATATTTCTCAGCTACAGTATATTATCTGAAAGTACAGATGGTAACAGTATCTATACTTTATAGTTTTGAAGACTGAATAATTTCTGTATATGTAAAGCATTTAGGATAATTTCTCATACAGTAAATATCAGCTGTTACTATGGCTAACCAAAGCATCGTCTTCTAAGGTGTCTCCTGAAATCTGATGGCTGCCATTGTGTATAACAGATGTGTCAACAAAAGGGCACCTCAGTGTTCAAAATTCCATTCACATGTTTATTCTTATATATTAATGGAGTATATACTGTCTGCTTGGCATGGTTAGGCGTAAATAAAACTCTAGATGGACTAACAAGCTCATAGATAAGACCTCCCAACATTTAATTAGATGTTCCTTCTTACAGAACAAAGTAACTAATACATCCTTAGCCTCTATAGTGGCAAGAAACAGCGTTCTTTGCCTTTCACGCACTTCTCATGATAAAAATGGGTGCAGTCAGACAAAGTCTAGATGGAAGTAAGTCAACTATGATCTGGCTCTCAGATTTCCTGGCAGGAGAATCACTCTTAGAAAGTAGGACTGCGTTTCAAAAATAATAGCTGCAATGGCTTAAACTAGGGTACACCAATTAACTCAAACTAAGATTTCCCTAATAACATATTTTTCTTAATTTATTTTTAAGTTGCATAATCAAATTACCTGAAGTTTTATGAAGTAAACAGTATGTTTATCCCACAAGAATTCCTTCACAAAGAAAAACAAATAGCAATGAACTCAACTTCAATTTAGAAGAATAAAATATATATTCACTAGCATAATTAACAAGTGCTCCATATACCTCTGATCATATTCAAATTACAGTTTAGTGTTATCAGTGACCTTTGTCGAGTAGATAGCTAATCTATAGAAACTAGAAACAAAGTTTTCAATATAGTTACTTTCATATGTCTTAGAGATTTTTTTTTTTTTTTTAAAGACAGGTCAAGCCAGCTTTAATCACAAGTATGACAGCTTAAGGGACAGTTCCAATACCAGTACTTACAGAAGCCAACAGTGGATTCCAGTCTGAGGTCTGACATGAATGCTCTATTAGAAAATTGCATCTGACTCAGCCAAACTCAAGCTTCACACTGTGTTCAAACAACTCTATGTTATTCGCTAAATGACTTGCCTACTTTTGCTGTGATTATGATTTCTGCTCAAGGTTCATAATCAAATTTTTTACAAATTGAAAGGAATAAAACATAAGGTAAAACTGTTGAAAACCAGCTATCAACAAAAAGGTCAAGGCCTCCAGCATGAAAAAGGAAAATAAAATAAACCTTCTCTGGTCTAGAATCAAATTTGTTCTTGATATAGAGCAGAATCATTTATAACTACAAAAAATATTTTAACTAGTATTAAAGCATATTACAAGCTCTCTTAATTCAATTTTCTCTGGCATTTATTGTGTTTCATAAAATATCTAAACGTCACCCAGATTTATAAAAATGTATTTATAACTTAATAAATGGCTAAAACAGATTATTCATAATAAATACAATGCAGGCCATAATAACCCAAATTGATACAAATATTTGTTTTCCTCCCCATCCTAAAAGTAATTAGTATTTGAAGACAAAGTTTTTCTTTCCATTCTATGGTAATGGACACTAAAAATGTACATCTGTATGCACTAGATATTTCAACACTACTACTGCACAGCTAGCATTCAGTATCAGAACATTTGGTGGATTTACATATTTCAATTTGCAATGAATCAATGAATGGTCAAGGACATATCAAGGATGGCTTAGCCCAAATCCGGATTTGAGGAATAATACCAATAATATTTTGAAAATGATTATCCACTATGTTGTTACTTCCTGCAGGTGAACCAAGCTCTTATTTGAAAGCCACTAAACAGCCAAGACTTCATGGTATTTTCAGGTTTCTCTGATAAAATGTTTTATAAAAAAGAAAAGAAAAAGAAGGTTTACTAACTATCCTCTGATTCTCTCGAGGGTAAATGAAAAGAGCAAACAGCAATAAATGAGAATATTAGTTTCACCATTTGGGCTCAAAACAAACATTCATTGTTGCTGCAATTTTTAAGGCCCCTGACTTTAAGGAAGAAATTATTGCTTAAGATAAAAACTGCAATACTTCCCAAACAATTCTACTATTGTGAGAACCTTACACAAGCCAGTCTGTCCTGCAGTTTCAGGTAGTGATCTTGTTACTGATGCCACAGTCTTGCATTTTCCAGAATGTCACAGAGTTGAAATATTACAGTCTGTAGCCTTCTCAGAATGGCTTCTTTTACACAGTAATATAAATTTAAGCTCCCTCATCTCTTTCATGACTTGATGGCTCATTTCTTTTTAGTAGTGAATAATATTATTCCATTGTTGGGACGTACCACAATTATCTATTCACCTACTAAAGGACATCCTGGTTGCTTCCAAATTTTGCAATTATGAATAAAGTTGCTATAAACATTTGTTTTCAGGTTTCTGTATGAATTTAAGTCCTCTGGGTAATTATGAAGCATGATTTATAGGTTACTTGCTTTTGGAAATTGAATATAAAAGAATTTGAAATTCATTTTCCATTGAGTTTTACAAGAAAAAGGGTCAGATAGAAGTACAGAGAGACAGAGGGACAGGATAAAGAAGACAAGGGAAGAGAGAAAGAGAACAAATTTTAAAATTCCCATTTGTTTCAAGGGCATTTGGAAACATACAGAATGTAATTAGGGAACTACTTTCTCAGACTGTAAGGTTAATGAGATAATTAGTTGAGTTGAGCAATACATGAGGTACTGAGTGCTTAAAAAATTAATATACTTATTCTAACCGAGTAATTATAACTAACAGGGACAAAAGCCAGGTTTGAAAATAAGCTGTTAAATCCCCAAAAAAGGCTGAGACTTGATTTTAATTCAACAAAATGAAGACAGCCCTATCAGAGCAACTTAAAGTTATGCATTTATAACTATTTTTAAACATAAAATGGAATATATAGTTTAAAATTATTTATTAGTAAACAAATTCTCTTCTAACATTGCTTCACTTCAGTTCAGTCACTCAGTCATGTCCAAATCTTTGCGATCCCAGGAACTGCAGCACACGAGGCCTCCCTGTCCATCACCAGTCCCCAGAGCTTACTCAAACACATGTCCATCGAGTCGGTGATGCCATACAACCATCTCATCCTCTGTCATCCCCTTCTCCTGCCTTCAATCTTTCCCAGCCTCAGGGTCTTTTCCAATGAGTCAGTTGTTTGCATCGAGTGGCCAAAGTATTGGCGTTTCAGCTTCAGCATCAGTGCTTCCAATGAATATTCAGGACTGATTTCCTTTAGGATTGATTGGTTTGATCTTCTTGCAGTCCAAGGGACTCTCAAGAGTCTTCTCCAACACCACAGTTCAAAAGCATCCATTCTTCGGCACTTAGCTTTCTTTATAGTCCAACTCGCACATCCACACATGACTACTGGAAAAAACATAGCTTTGACTATATGGACCTTTGTTGGCAAAGTAATGTCTCTGCTTTTTAATAAGCTGTCTAGGTTGGCCATAGCTTTTCTTCCAAGGAGCTTTTCTTTTAATTTCATGACTGCAGTCACCATCTGCAGTGATTTTAGAGCCCAAGAGAATAAAGTCTATCACTGTCTCCACTGTTACCCCATCCATGTGCCATGAAGTGATGGGACCAGATGCCAAGATCTTAGTTTTCTGAATGTTGAGCTTTAATCCAACTTTCTCACTCTCCTCTTTCACGCTCATCAAGAGGCTCTTTAGTTCTTCGCTTTCTGCCATAAGGGTAGTGTCATCTGCATATCTGAGGTTATTGGTATTTCTCCCAGCTATCTTGATTCCAATTTGTGCTTCACCCAGCCCAGCATTTCACATTATGTACTCTGCATATAAGTTAAATAAGCAGGGTGACAATATAGAGCCTTGACTTGCTCCTTTCTCGATTTGGAACCAATCTATTGTTCCATGTCCAGTTCCAACTGTTGCTTCTTGACCTGCCTACAGATTTCTCAGAAGGCAGGTCAGATGGTCTGGTGTTTCCATCTCTTGAAGAATCAGTTCAAGTTTTGGTTAGATGATTTCATTTATCCACTTAATTGCTCCTTCATTCAAACTCTACTTAGTGTTCACCTTGTACCAAGCACTGTTTTAACTGCTAAGTACAGATCCCTCAATACAACACTCAAAAATCTCTGGCCTCGGGAAGCTTACATTCATGTGTAGATAAGATTGGAAATAAAAATAACAAACAAGAGAAGTGTACAATATTTTATAAATCCATAATGCCCTGGGGATTACAAGGGCAGGGTTCAATCAGACAGAGGTGCAAGCGAGTTGCAATTTTGTATGCGGATCAGGGCAGGAAGCACTTAGAAGTCAGCAAGTGATTAGTATTTTGTTGTTCTTTACTGCATTCCTTTTAAAACTGTCAACATAAACTCTGAACAGAATCTTCAAAATATTCTGCAATTTTCAAAGTAATTGTTAAAGCATCAAAATATTTCATATCATTTGGCAATACTCTACAATATGATTTATACATATTATTTGATTTTCTTTTGATGGGAATTTTAAAATAAAAATGAAACAGGTCTGTCATATAATGTTTTCAGATGTAAATTATAGAGCATCCTATGTATTCTAATAGTTACAAATATGCTATTTGATACCTCACATTAAATCTGGAAAAATCTCACTAATGAATCCACTGAAAGACATTAAAGCTGGCATTTAAAGCACAGTTAAGCTGAATTTATATTGTAATTTAAATCCACATTTTGTCAATAGGATACTTAGGTGGCAAGAATTACATAAAAGCTCTCTGAAGCCCCCTGTACATTCAAAATGAAATTAATGACTATAATCAAAGGCATGAGTTAAAAAAAAAAAAAAAAATCTCACCATTGCCCTAACCAAATTATTCAACTCCAATCTGTTTAGGGAAAAGGAAAAAAAAAAAAAATGATGAGTGACATAATTTACAAGGAACTCAACAGGTATTCTACACTAGTAAAGCAAAGATGTTCCCAAACCAGGGTTCAAACCCAGGTTTCCCGCACTGCAGATGGATTCTCTATGGGCTGAGCCACCATGGAAGCCCAAGAACACTGTAGCCTATCCTTTCCCCAGTTCTTCCTGACCCAGGAATTAAACCGGGCTTTCCCGCACTGCAGGCAGATTCTTTACCAGCTGAGCTACCAGGGAAGCCCAAAATTCTTCCAAGAAAATCTAAAAGTTTAGCTCCTCCTAATTTTCTAGTTCATTGGAATTATAGGGTTTTTAGGTCAAGAGGTGATACACAGCATGTACTAAACAAACACGCTTCTATATATGCTATCAGCTCTAGTATCTGTGGACCATTTCACTTTTATCCTAACCTGTGTCCTATAAAATCTCAAAGCTAGTGTTGCTACTTCTATTTGACTAAACTCTGCCATGGTAAATTGTCAACATTAATACCTAAGCTCCCTGAGACAAATCATTCTCAGGCAGAACCATGTGAGCTTGATCTCCTCCCAAATTTGAGTCTTCAGATATTTATTACTCCTAAATGATAATAAATCAAAGTGGCATCAGCATGTTTTCTAACAAACTTCAATCCTCTTTAATAGCTTCTACAGAAAGAATTAGAGACAGTCTGTTCTTGACAAGCATTTGAGTAATATTTTCAGTAAGAAAAACTTTTGAAGCTATGGTAGACTGAAAAAGACAGAATTCTTCTACCTTCTGTTTGCCATGTATTAATAACTTTCCAGATCCTCACATCACCACTCACAACAGAGGAAGTTTAGCTCCCTAGCCTTTGAATCTGGACTGGCTTTATCACTTACACTGCACAATAGGTCATGGTTGGGAACAACACAGCAGTAGATACAAGGCATCCTGTATCTGGTATTTAAGTCCTATCTAGTTACCACAGGGCTTCCCTGGAGGCTCAGTAGGTAAAGAATCTGCCTGGAATGCAGGAGACCTGGGTTTAATCCCTGGGTAGGGAAGATCTGCTGGAGAAGGGAATGGCAACCCACTCCAGTAGTTTTGCTTGGAGAATTCCATGGACAGAGGAGCCTGGAGGGTTACAGCCCATGGGGTCACAAAGAGTTGAACACAACTAAGCTACTAACACTTTCTCATTCATTTTCACTCGTTAGCACGTGAAGACGCTACCGTAACAGGCTGGATGATGAGAGATTGTGTCTTAGGTTCCACCATTAACTACAAGTCAGCTTCCAGAAACAGAGCCAGGTGACTGGCAGTGCACCCAAGACCAGAGGAAATGTCAGCTGAATTCAGCCCAGACGGCTGGTCCCCAGAATTGTAAACTACATAAAAGGTTGTTTAAAGTCACTAAGTTCTAGGAGCTGTAGTACAACAATGGACAAGCGGCATAAACTCAAGTCAGAGTACGGTCTATACATTGAATAGTTCAAGCAGGTTACAGGATTAAAATTATTATTTCATAAAGATGGTTGAAGTGAAAATGTTTAAATAATTTGTTAGTCCTGATTATTTAAATAAATACATTCATAACAAATATATAACCGAATGACAACTACTACTAATAATATTAACAGCCAGCACATGGTATAATGCTTGCTGCTAAGTCACTTCAGTCGTGTCCGACTCTGTGAGACCCCACAGACAGCAGCCCACCAGGCCCCCCCGTCCCTGGGATTCTCCAGGCAAGAACACTGGAGTGGGTTGCCATTTCCTTCTCCAGTGCATGAAAGTGAAAAGTGAAAGTTAAGTTGTCCAGTCGCATCCGACTCTTAGCGACCCCGTGGACTGCAGCCTACCAGGCTCCTCCATCCATGGGATTTTCCAGGCAAGAGTACTGGAGTGGGGTGCCATTGCCTTCTCCGGGTATAATGCTTAATATATGCTAAACAATCTATTCACTCACTTAATATCAAAACCATCCTATAAAATGTGATATTATTCCCTGATGAGGAACTTGTGACAGAGAAAAATAATTTGTCCAAAGTCACATAGCTAGTAAGTGGTAAAGTGAATATTTGAATTCAAATAATCAATACTATTCCATTGTGCATCTAAACAATAATGGTAACAATAATAAAATGACACAGTATTATTTTATCTTATAATAATATCTAAAATTGATTGAGTTAGTGAGGATGAGTGAGCAAACAGAACTTCCATGCATTGCTGGTAATAGTGTAAAATAGTAAAATGAATTTGGAATACATCTTGGCAGTTTCTAATGAATAAGGGCATTACTCACCCTATCCTTTGGCAACTTCACACTTAAGGAAATGGTTGAATATGTCCACAAAAAGACCTGTACCAAATATTCACAATAGTTTTATTTCTAGCAGTCTCAAATTGGTAACATGCAGGATGTCCATCAGTAAGAGACAGGAAGACATATGATGGAGTATTCATACAACAGAATACTCTCGGGAATTTTAGAAGATCAAACTATCTATACATGTAATAGCATATATGAATTTCAAAATGTTATGCTGAGCCAAAGAAAGAAGATAAAAAACAGTATATGCTATGTATTTCCATTTATGAGAAATTCTAGAACAAGTAAGAATATTCCAAAGTATATGAGAAAGCAATTGCCTGGAGTAGAGCACAGATGACTATTCAAAGGTTACACAGGAGAACTTTCTCAAAGGTTACACAGGAGAACTTTCTGGGATGATAAAGGTGCCTTGTACCTCTATTTGAGTAGTGGCAAATGGCTACCAAAAAGTTAACACATTGTATACTTTAGATATGAGCACTTTACTGAGCACAAATTAAAGCTGAAAACACAAACAAAATAATACTTGGTCATTTTAACTGTTACTCAAGAAATGCCTATGGGGTACCTACTATGTGCTTAGCACTGTGCTCAAAGCAATCCTGAGTGACAGAAGGAAATCTTGCCAAAATCAATGCTATGAAGAAGTCCATCCATTGTGAGAAAGAAAATTTAGGGGGACATTCAGGAGAAAAGTAATATGCTGCCAAGAACATGGGTCAAACAAGTGCTTTAGAAGTGACAATATGAGTACCACTTTTTATAGGTGAAACAGGGAATAAGCATGCAATGCTCTGTTTTAAAAGTTGGAGATGTGACAGATTAATATTTTCCTATCTTTTAAAAAAGGTCATTAAAACATTACATTTCAAAACAAAGCAACACAAGTAAAATCACTTAAATCCCAGAAGGACTCTAGAGACCTCCAGATATTTTATCATAAAGTTATCAGTTAATCCCTTAATGATTTTATAGCATCTGATATCCTATAGTGAAATATGGGATAAGCTAACAAAAAATGTTATCACCCATTCAACAATCATAATTAAAAATTCATATTGAGCCTTTTAAATCCCCTTTTGTTCTTCAAATATTTAAAGGAAGAGTAAATAGGCACCCGTGGTAACTAGGGTGATTCTGTTAGGCTAATAGCATGGCAAAAGTTACTCATCATTTTTAAAATAATATCACAAAGTCTTAATAGTCTTGAATAGTGAGAAAATAGTAAAGTCTTGAATAGTGAGAGGTCTCCTCCATGAGTTGAAGTTTCTCCATATGAATCACTGAACAAGTATTCATTGAATACCAAGGTTATACATTGAATGCTGGGAAGTGAACAAGCTATTCAATACACTCTCTGCCACCAAGAAAATTCTAACATGCTTGGGTATATGGGAAGTGTAAAACACGTACACAAATCAAAGCAAAAGAAGAGGAAAGAATGAAAAGCATCCTATTTACAATTATGGGGTCCAGAGACCTTAATGGCTAGGGATGCGGTTACCCAAACATATAGCTATGGCATGAGTCATGATCAAACTGCACCAAACACTCTCATCATAGACAATTCTGTTTTTCTTCAATAAATATAGCTCAATATGAGAAGTGATTCAATTTACCAATACAAAACTTTCATAAAAATAGGTCACAAGTCAAAAACAATTTCCATTAGTGCCTTGAGTTTTTCATTGGAAAATCCAATCATTTCAGTACTAAGAAACTCAACAAAGCTTTAGACCTGGAGTTTCTAGTCAAAGGAAAATGAATTGCTTCCTCCAATCTCATCTGTTTGAAGTCAGAAATATTTTAATGCCTATCTTCCGGACTACCATCCCAAGACACTGTACATGCACCATGATCTCACACCCTGCAATACACGTCTTTAAAGTGGCTCTCAAACCAGGTGTAGCCTGACTCAGCTCTTTGTCTTCAGTCACTTCTTCTAATTCTGATTCAACAACTGATTTCAGTCATATTGAAAAATTTCATTCTGTTCAATATACAATTTTTATTTGTCCACTTCTATTTCATATATAGTCTCTCATCTCTATTCTGAACTTCTTATATCAAAATTGTCATTAATGATTCTTGCCTCTAACTGCAACCATGGAACTCAATAAATAAGTTACATGTATAAATGAAAAGACGAAAAGGGCCCCAAATCAATAGCATAAAGCACAATTTAGTGTGATGATATTTAGGTCATAATGTAGCAAACTGAAATGAACAGCTTTAAATTACTATGGATACATTCAGGGTCCATCTGGCTTCCCTCTTCTATGATGTGACCTGGAGGCTATCTCAAGTTTATGAGCAAGGATGAACCTATACTCACCTCGTTTGCTGTTCTTCTTTTTGGAATCACTGTTCTATGCTGCCTATTTTGTTCACTATCTAAAAACTGTTGCTTTTTTTTTTTTTTCATTTTTGGTTTTATTTCATTAGGCAGAATGGTAAATCCAGCCCCTGCTACTCCACCATGTTATATAAGGAAGTTATGAGATCTGAGAAAGTGGCTGGCTCAGAGGTCATATGTCAAAGAACTCAAGACAGCAACAATGAAAGTTCTAAAATTCTGAAACCTATACTTCAAGGTTTGCAAATAAGGTAATCTGGATTTTTCAGTCATCAAATATCCAGATAGAACTATGTCATAAAGCAATATTCTCAGTAAATCATTCAGCCACTGTGGTAGCAACTTCTATATCAAGTGGCCATTCATATAAACACAAAAAGTAGAAGAAAATTAGAACGAGGCTCAAAACTGAAGATAGTCACAAGAGGCCCTGAAATGGGTTCACAGTCTGCTCTTCATTATTTTATTTTTCTTTTTATTTCCATAGTGTGAGAAGAAAGGGTTGGAGGTGTTAGAGAGCTGCCTAAAGTAAAAAATCTCACATGGATTTAAAAAGACCAAAAAGTTCATCATACATGATTCAATGACCCTCTGCTACAACATGTTCCATAAATGTTGACTGAAACCAGACGCTTTCACGCCTTGCTTTTCATTATTAACAACAGCATGGAATGAAGATCATAAATGTTCCAGGTGCCACGCTATGTGCTTTACATGTAATATCCAGTTAATCCTAACACCAGCCCTCTGATGTAGATGCAGTACAATTATTATCCCCATTTCACAGATAAAAGAACTAGAGAAAAGTAAGGTAACTTGCAAAGAATATCTCTATGCAGTAGAAAGATATGTCTAACCCATGCTGATCATCTATGTAAAATCACGGCATTTAACCAATTCATGTTCAGAGGACCTGGTCTCTCCTCCTCTATAACCCTCCACCTGGCCTACGCCTGTCGCTCCTTCATTCTCAGGTTGTCCTCTGTCATTCCTGTCTCCAGCCAACCCATCCTCAGATCAGTCATACTTCCCATTCTTTCCAAGAAGAGGATCTAAGTGGGTTTAACGTAAACTGTCCGCAGTTTTCAGAGAAAACTCTTACTGTATCTGCTGACTCCAGTGTACACCTGCTCCGGCTGAGGTCCCAGCCCCCCTGCTGGGCTTTGCCCTCATCGCTTGCATTCTCTTCACCTGCTGCCTCCTGCACCACTTTCCACCAGTCATAAGAGATCATTCCTGGAAAAACTTATGCTACCTGCCAGCTCAACTACCAGTCTTTGCTCACTTTTTCTAAATAGTTTTGTCTCTATCACCTACTTGTGTTTATGAGGAGCAGTTGAATTTCAGCACATTAGGAAAAAAAAGAAAAAATGTCACTGTCCTAGTCCCCATCAATTTGTAGACGTTTTACCTAAAAGGAGTTTGAACTTGGATAAAACTGGGCAAAAGTTAACTGATATTTTCCTTTTGTATATTTATAATATAACTAGCTTATAATTTATCATATGTAAATATATAAACACATAAACATTATATAAATTTATAAATAAAACTTATTTAAATCTAGAATGTTACAAAATAATGAATTTTTTGAGTCTGTAATAAGTAAGCACTTTTCAGGAACATGGGGCTAAGTAAGGTCCACTTGCTGAACAGGGAGCTGGAATAAATAAATAAATAAAATTTTCATCTAGAAAGATCTTATAAATCATTATAAGATGGTACACAGGAACTTTAACCTCATTACCTATCTTTAATACTTGTATATACTGCTTTCATTTCATTCCATTCCTTGAAAATTTAGCTATTCTTCCACCTTCCCTACATGACTGAACAAACAAGTTGTTTAACTTGAGTAATAAACTATTTTCCTTTATTTATGTGATCATCTGACATTTACAAATTCTCTTCCAACAAGTACAAAACATGAGTTTTCTTTAATTCTGGTCTTGAGATTCATACTTCTCTTACTGTCCTTCTACTGATTTGATAACAATGCATATGTGATATATTTTCTGTGTTACACTTATTACAGCTTAATCTATTCCATTCCAAACAGAAACTACTTGAAGATCTCTGCATGTTGCAATCTTTCCCAGTTTCTTGACTCTGCCTTTAGAGCAATTTCCTCCCTTCCTTGTTTTATTTTCAAATCCAGACCACTTAATTTCTACTAACATCCCCTCTATTTGCTAATTCTGCTGTCAATTTTCTCACTGCATTATGAGATGTCAGTGTTGCTGTCAAGACTGCCAATGACTGAAATTCTCTGTTCCCTATATTTCTTTATAAAACTAACACAACCAAAATGAGATCTTAATTCTCAACTTATTCATTTAAAATTTTATTAGCAGATTTTTATTAGCTTTTTACTCTTGTAATATAATTCAAATATCAGGAGATAAATATAAAGTTTACTAGATTAGCTAAATCAAACAACTAAATTATAATCATACATCATATTTCTAACTTCAGGTTTACTAATGCATTATTGTAAAATAGCATATTGTTTCACACATTATATTCAAGAGCTACAATGGATGAGAATGGTGTAAAGTCCCTTAGTTGCTCAAGTTTATGGTTCATATCTAATCACCAAGCTGGAAATAGCCTTAAAGGTAATCTAATTCAACTATTAAATGATAAAAACCATCTCTACAATAACCTTTACAGGTGAATGTCCAGTCTCAAGTAGGTCCAGAGAAATACGCCATAAACTTTTTCACAGGAATGTCTATTATATGACAAGCATGACAGTCCTCATCTTGTAACTACAATTCCTTGCTTTATTTTAAAAGTATAATCAAAACATTCAGTCTACACTTATAGCCCCTCTAGTGTTTTTATACAAAAACGCAATTCCCTAATTTTAACTCATCTAAACACAACCTTTCCTGGTTTCTTTAGACACTTCTTACAACATTGTGATTAAACGTTTCTCCATGTTTTAAGAATTCTCTAGCTCTCTATGCCTCTTTCAAAATATCTTACCCAGAGTAAACTAAATGTGTGTTCAATTATGTCCTTGGATCATCCTTAGACATTTACAGCTTCTACTATGTCCTATGATAAAAGTGTTCTATTTTAACTATAATTAATGTGTAACCCAGTCAGTGGTAATGCTTCCCATTCACACAGTAATTAGATATTCTGACCAAAAAACTCATCTAATCTAAACACCACTTAACATATTTTCTTTTTTCCTGTTCTTATATCGTGTGACAGTCTTATTTAATAACCATGTATTTTTAAGCTAAATAGACCCTTTATGGTTCAGTTCAGTTCAGTTCAGTGATTCAGTCGTGTCTGACTCTTTGCGACCCCGTGAATCGCAGCACACCAGACCTCCCTGTCCATCACCAACTCCCAGAGTCTACTCAAACTCATGCCCATCGAGTCGGTGACGCCATCCAACCATCTCATCCTCTGTCATCCCCTTCTCCTCCTTCCCCAATCCCTCTCAACATCAGGGTCTTTTCCAATGAATCAACTCTTTGCATGAGGTGGCCAAAGTATTGGAGTTTCAGCTTCAGCATCAGTCCTTCCAATGAACACCCAGGACTGATCTCCTTTAGGATGGACTGGTTGGATCTCCTTGCAGTCCAAGGGACTCTCAAGAGTCTTCTCCAACACCACAGTTCAAAAGCATCCATTTTTCGGCGCTCAGCCTTCTTCACAGTCCAACTCTCACATCCATACATGACCACTGGAAAAACCATAGCCTTGACTAGAACGGACCTTTGTTGGCAAAGTAATGTCTCTGCTTTTTAATATACTATCTAGGTGGGTCATAACTTTCCTTCCAAGGAATAGCATCTTTTAATTTCATGGCTGCAATCACCACCTGCAGTGATTTTGGAGCCCAAAAAATTAAAGTCTGACACTGCTTCCACTGTCTCCCCATCTATTTCCCATGAGGTGATGGGACCAGATGCCATGATCTTAGTTTTCTGAATGTTGAGCTTTAAGCCAACTTTTTCACTCTCCTCTTTCACTTCTGTCAAGAGGCCCTTTAGTTCCTCTTCACTTTCTGCCATAAGAGTGGTGTCATCTGCATATGTGAGGTTATTGATATTTCTCCTGGCAATCTTGATTCCAGCTTGTGCTTCTTCCAGCCCAGCATTTCTCATGATGTACTCTGCATAGAAGTTAAATAAGCAGGGTGACAATATACAGCCTTGACATACTCCTTTTCCTATTTGGAACCAGTCTGTTGTTCCATGTCCAGTTCTAACTGTTGCTTCCTGATCTACATATAGGTTTCTCAAGAGGCAGGTCAGGTGGTCTGGTATTCCCATCTCCTTCAGAATTTTCCACAGTTTATTGTGACCCACACAATCAAAGGCTTTGGCATGGTTACGATTGCACTATTTTCTATTCATGTTTCACTATTTCTTTGTACTATAACTTTGAAGAAAGGGAAATATTCATCTTTCTAATCAATAGGAACATCAATGTATAGACCAAGCATAACATCAAAATACAGGTTCATAATGTTTTTAAAAGTATAGGATATATGTGGGTGTACATATGTATGGATGAAAAGATATGTAATTTAATACATGTTTAGTTTACAAAATATCTGGTAAGGTATTTTGGAAGAGGCATAGAGAGCTAGAGAATTCTTAAAATATGGAGAAAAGTTTATGTTGCAAGAAATGTTTAAAGAAACCAGAAAAGGTTGTGTTTAGATGAGTTAAAATTCGGGAATTGCATTTTTGTATAAAAACACTAGAGGGGCTATAAGTGCAGACTGAATGTTTTGATTATAGTTTTAAAATACAGCAAGGGATTGTAGTTAAAAGACGAGGAATGTCTTACCTGTCATACAACAGACATTCCTGTGAGGAAGTTTATGGCATATTCTTTCTCTGGACCTACTTGTTCTGAGACTGGACATTCACCTGTAAAGGTTATTGTAGAGATGGGTTTGTTTCAAAGTTGATAGTGTCTCTCTCAGAGAAGGCAATGGCAACCCGCTCCAATACTCCTGCCTGGAAAATCCCATGGACGGAGGAGCCTGGTAGGCTGCAGTCCATGGCGTTGCGAAGATCAGACATGACTGAGCGACTTCACTTTCATCTTTCACTTTCATGCATTGGAGAAGGAACTGGCAACCCACTCCAGTGTTCTTGCCTGGAGAATCCCAGGGACGGGGGATCCTGGTGGGCTGCCGTCTGTGGGGTCGCACAGAGTCGGACACGACTGAAGTGACTTAGCAGCAGCAGCAGCAGTCTCTCTCTATATATATATTTGATAGTCTCTCTCTAGAGAGAGAGAGGACTTCCCTATAGTTCAAATGGTAAAGAAACTACTGCGATGCAGGAGACCAGGGTTTGATCACTGGGTTGGGAAGCTCCTCTGGAGAAAGTGAAAGTGAAAGTTGCTCAGTCATGTCCGACTCTTTGTGAACCCATGGACTACACAGTCCATGGAATTCTCTAAGTCAGAATACTGGAGTGGGTAGCCTTTCCCTTCTCCAGGGGAATCTCCCCAACCCAGGGATCAAACCCAGGTCTCCAGCATTGCAGGCAGATTCTTTACCAGCTGAGCCACAAGGGAAGCCCTCCACAAGGGAAGCCCTCCACAAGGGAAGCCCTGACAGAAAGAGTCAGACACGACTCAGCGACTAACATAGACACACACACACACACACACACACACACACACACACAACTGAGTGACTAACACACACACACACACACACACACACACACATAGAGAGAGGAATGGGTGATAAGTTCATACAGGAAGATATATTAAATATAATAAAGCTAAAATTTTAAATTAACAGAATTCTTAAAGATATACCTTTTTTGCTAATTATTTTTATAAATAAATAGATGCCTCCCCAAATCAGCAATTATGTAGCTAAATCAGTTTAACTCACTATAGACATACAAATTGGTACAAATTTTCCTAATAGAAATTTATTGTTCTATTAAAAGCATAAAATATACACATTCTTTGATTCAATAGTTATGTTTCAGGAATCCATCCTTAAGAGATAAAAGACTAAGGAAACTGTGTATATCCATAAATGAAATAATCACTGGCCATTAATATAATGGAAAATAATATTTCCTGACATGGAAAATGCTCATATTACAAAACTATGTATAAAATCCAGGCCACAAAACATTTGAAAAATACATAATTATTTATTTATGTGACTATTTAAACACAACAAAAAACATACCTGGATGGACATCACTAAAATGACATTGATAACAATCTCTTGGTATTAGAATTATCAAAGACTACTTTCATTGGTCTACCCAGTGAACACCATTTGTGTAATAAGTGTACAGTAAGCAAGGACATTTTTTTAATATTAGGAAGTGCTTGCATGGGTAAACCTCCTACATAGCATTTTACTTAGTATATAAGAGTTATGATACACAGAAAGGAGAGAAAAGAAAGGAAACTGTTGGGCACCCCAATGCAATCTTAATGTTTCCACTTCAGTAATTTTAATATGTGTTATTAATGATATTATGCTGTGACAAAAAGCAATTACAATATCATTAAACAGATGTATCAACCGTAATGGAACTAGGTAAACTATTTTTTTAACCAACCCATTCATCTAATTATATCCTATTTAATATTTTGGAGATTTGGAACTTCTCAATTATGATCTTTTAAATATGTGTTTGTTACTCATCTTTTAGAACTTTTCTAAGTACTGCTAAATTCCATATTCTACCTGTTTGCTAATAGTTAACATGACTTTCTAATTTATAACAGAATTAAAATATCATTTTTATGTAGACTGAGCCCTTTTCATTTTTAAATGTTTTACTCACCATTCCTCTTATTTAAAGCATATCCTGGTAAACAAACTGGCAAACATAAAATATATAAGAAAACAAAATTAAAACTATCCTATTACCTACCTCATAAGATTATAATCAATGAAGAATAAACATTTTTCAACACTTCTCTGTGTGATATAACTTGAACAATTTTAATATTAATAATTTCTTATAATATATAGTCATGCTCATACATAAGGAATATTTTTCATATATTAAACATTTCTTCAAGATTGCACAACACTCAGTACACTGCATGTGTAAATTAACTTTTCCACTACTGTCAAATATTTTATTACTGATAAAAATGAACATTCCAAATGATAATGCTGGCTCATTTTACTAGCTCTATTGCAGGAGTTAGTTTTCATTAACTATGTAAATAAATTATTCTACAATAGATAATTACAATTGCGTAGGAAAGGAAAAATTATTTACCCTCTTCCCTCATGATTTATTGGCCATAACTTCTGTAATAGAAGCCAGATTAACAAGAGAAAAGCAAAAAGAGGTTTATGAACATGTAGACCTCATGTGTTCATGGGAGGAACACTGATTAACTCAAAGAGAGGGCTTAGAACTCTGACTTATGTAGACTCTTCAACAACAGCATCAATAAAACACATATGTGGATAAATGACAGGACAGAGGAAAGCAGTTTTAGGATTCCAAGGGTGGCAAACTCACAGGGTAGATAAAATAAAAACAGATAAAGGCGAGTCAGAAAAGTTTGTTATACAGATTCCTCTGGTGCCATCTCCAAGTCAACAGGGAATAGAGTTCTTAGGTGATCAACTTTTTGTTTTTGTTTTTAGTAGAAAGGGTAAGACACCTTTGTAAATTTATCTCCCGCTCTTAGGCAAACAGGTGTAGCATAGGAATCCTTTCTTGTATTTGCTTCTCAATTGTCTACGGCTCAAAATAACTGTTATGCAAAAGGAGCCTGTTTGTCAAAGGTATATTCTGCTACCCTTCAAAAATATTATTATATATCAAACCCCAACTGTGATGCTACATTTTAAATTCTTTGAAACTAAACTTCATATGATTACTTCAATTTAAGCAATCATGAAATAGTATAAGTAAAATTCATGAAAAATATTGAGACTTTTTTTTCAAACCACCTTTCATAAAAGGATATAGGGATGGATGAGATAGTTACTGCAAGATATCTGAAAGAGTGTAAAACTACCTTCAAAACCAGAGGAAGCTAAGTCTTCATGTATATTAGAGATGGGCCTACAAAAAGAAAAAAAGAAAAGAAACTTGCAAACAACTTGATTGGTTCTGCATTCTAGCAACTCAATTTTTTTTTTATGTCCTGTTCTTAACTTCTACACCATTCTTGGGGTGGCTTCCTTTATGATTTTCTGCCTGTAGCTATCATTTAGAATTAGTCCCAGCAGTTTTCTCATTTTCTTTCATTCCTTCTACTTAAAACTTCATATAGCAATCTATTACCCCGCTCTTTTTCCCTCTCTGAGTACTTATTCTATTTGTCTCTCTTTCCTTTTTCACTTTGCCATCATGACCTTACTATTTTAGCTGTTTTTAGTTTCACATTTGCATTGGCAAACAGCAAGAGATGAACTAGATAAGTAAGGAGCAGATTTCAGGCCAGACAAAGGGGCAGAGACCATATAGGCATCAAATAAGCAGATGAAAAATTCATAACGGGAAATACGCTTTCTTAGCTTTTGTAGGACTGAAAAAAAAAGTTCTAATGGCCTCCCTTGAGCAGAAATATGGAAGCTGGAGGAAAATTAAACCTTACAAACTGAGCCAAAAATAAAGACTGAAAGCTGTTTCAATTATATTTAGGGTAGGAATCATTGAGCTCAATGAAGAAATAACTAACCCTTTCTAGATAGAAAAAGGAGTTAGGGTGAGATGAAACCTCTTACTGATCTTATTATTCCCTCCTCACCTGCACTGTGGCGTAGGAACATCTATGCCTCCTTCCAGAACTAGCTGAAACAGAACCTCTCTGACAAAGGTCTCTACACCCAATTCAGCCATGCAGTGTTAATTACCCTCTTCTGTACCCCACTCCTTGAGACATAGCACTTAGTACTCTGTGAGCATATTTGGTGACAGACTTATGAATATATTACTCTATCCACCATCCACCATTCAATAACTAACTATCTGCCTTTAATTTTTTTTTTTTTTGGCAGGGGGTGGGGGGGACCTTCCTGATGGCTCAGACTGTAAAGAATGTGCCTGCAATGCAGGAGACCTGGGTTTGATCCCTGGGTTGGGAAGACCCTCTGGAGGAGGGCATGGCGACCCACTCCAGGATTCTTGCCTGGAGAATTCCCATGGACAGAGGAGCCTGGTGGGCTACAGTCCACAGGGTTGCAAAGAGTCAGACATGACTGAGCGACTAAGCACAGCACCTTTTGTGGGGGAGAGGGAACCCATTCACAGCGATTGGGACACCCACTAACTGAGCATTATTATAAAGCGTTGTGATAAGTGTTTCTTATTTAAATGCATTCCTGGATTTAGTGTTATTATTAATTAGCTCATACGTATTTGTCTTTTTTTTTTGGCAGAAAGCGAAGAATATAGAGCCTCTTGATGAAAGTGAAAGAGGAGAGTGAAAAAAGTTGGCTTAAAATTCAACATTCAGAAAATGAAGATCATGGCATCCAGTACCATCATTTCATGGCAAATAGATGGGGAAACAGTGACAAACCTTATTTTTGGGGGCTCCCAAATCACTGCAGATGGTGACTGCAGCCATGAAATTAAAAGACACTTGCTCCTTGGAAGAAAAGCTATGACCAACCTAGACAGCATATTAAAAGGCAGAGACATTACTTTGCCAACAAAGGTCCGTCTAGTCAAAGCTATGGTTTTTCCAGTAGTCATGTAAGGATGTGAGAGAATTGGACTATAAAGAAAGTTGAGCGTTGAAGAATTGATGCATTTGGACTGTGGTGTTGGAGAAGACTCTTGAGAGTCCCTTGGACTATAAGGAGATCCAACCAGTCAATCCTAAAGAAAATCAGTCCTGAATATTCATTGGAAGGAATGATGCTGAAGCTGAAATTCCAATACTTTGGCTACCTGATGCAAAGAACCAACTCACTGGAAAAGACCCTGATGCTGAGAAAGATTGAAGGCAGAAGGAGAAGGGGACAACAGAGGACAAGACGTTTGGATGGGAAAAAGCTCCGGGAGCTGGTGATGGACAGGGAAGCCTGGCGTGCTGCAGTCCATGGGGTCACAAAGAGTCGGACACAACTGAGCAACCGAACTGAATTGAACATGTTTGTCAGTTATCCTGAAATCTGAACATATGATGCTCTTCTTAATGTCAAAGCATTTCCACTAATTCCAGTGGCTTCTTATTTTCACGCTCTCTATTCACTATAGTTTTTTTTTAGCTTTATACTGAGATAAATGATGAATTTTATGTTATGTTAGTATTAACTGTTTTGAAGCGTATAATTATCGGCTTTTCATATTTTCACAAATTCACCCACTTATCACCACTATCTAGTTCCAGAACACTTTCATCACTTCCAAAGGAAACCCCATATCTCTTGGGTGGCCCCTCTCCATTCCCCTCTACCACCAGTCTATGGAAAATACTATCTGGCCTCTGTCTTCACCGATTTGTCTGTTCTTAACATTTCACGTAAGTGATATGCACCGGGCATGGCCTTTTCTGACTTCTTTTACATTGCTTATTTTCAAGGTTCATCATCTTAAAGCATGTACGATTGTTTCGTTCCTTTTAATGGATGACTAATGTTCCATTTATGGATATGTCACATTTTGTTTATCCAATCATTGGATGACGGACATTTGGATTATTTACACTTGGGGGTACTACGAATAATGCTAATATGAGTATTTGTGCACAAGCTTTTCTGTAAAAATAGATTTTCAATGTTCTTGGCTGTAAGACTTCCTTGAAAAGAACTTGAGATCCTCTAAAACCAACACTGTAACATCCAGTGTGACAGTGTTGCTTTGTTTCTTTATGTTAAAGACACATGGTTGTCCTACATTTGGTCAGCCATTTTTGGCCAAATGATCCACCAAAACAGAAAGACCACAGACTCAGACAGAGGCCGTAGACTCATGAACCACATACACCACAGACACTACAGAACTCAGCAGAGTGCATTACAGCATAGATGAACTGACAGTGACCATGATACTGTGTGCCTGCTCTCACTGTAAAACACAGGAAAAAATACATACTGTGTGTTTTTGACATATCCTTATATTAAAGGAAATACCTTGGAGACAAACGGAACTACAACCAATCAGCAATAAACAGAAGTCATTAAATGTCTGTCACCACTGATACACTTTCAGTAATTTTATAAATGTTTACTGCATTTAATTGGCCTCAAAAACTCATGCCAACCATCTGAAAACTGTGAAACAAGCACTCAGAAGTAGATTATAAAAGTTTACATTCATGATATGTCAGACAATAATGTTTACCTATCATACTCAACATACTAATAAACTGTAGTGTATAGGAAAAAAAAGAAAATTTAAAAGGTTATTATAAAAACAGAGCAGGAGCATATGTGAAAATAAAGGGGAAAATGAGTGGGTACTGGGGAACATGTGGGAAGTTAAAAACTGACAGCTTATGAACCTTTATAACACATGAAAATCTTCATGTCAAAGTCAGTAGAGGTGCCAGCCAAAATTAAATGAGTCAAGAACACCCAAGTACAATTACATCGCTCAAAGTTAACCTATCTTTATCTCCACAGAACAAAACGACACTAGACAAACAGAGAAGTAACGTGCTTGACAAATGAAGCCATTGACATAGTCAACACTGAAGGAAGAGCACAAAAAGGGAAGAGAAAAGTTGGCATGGGAGGACACTATCAGGTGTGACAGAGAGCTTCAGAGGCCAAACAAGTGCTGTGTTCCTTTAGGGAGAGCAAGAAAGTGGCCACCAGAGGGAGAAGACCACAGTGTACAGTAGACAGAAGAGATTAAAAACACTTTCAGCGCATCCCAGTGCTTAGGTGCTGAAGATTCTTCAGGCTTTAGGTGAGTCACGGAGAGTAATAATCACATTGCCTATGTTAGGTATATACTGGACAGTCCCAGGACTGGGCTTTTTATTTATCCTATGGCTAGAGTAAATGGTATGTAGTGTCATCATCCTTACTTAATTGACAGATATACTGATGCTCAAAGAAGCTAATTAATTTGGTTAAGATCATTTCACTGCCTTACTTCAGATGCTGAGCTCAACAATGTTATCCATGTTAATGAACTAGAAAGTACCAAAATATGGTAGAGGTACATACCTCCACTAACCACAAAACCCAGTAACTGTTAGACAAAGTTTTTAAAACAAGGCTATGCAATATCTTCTGTGACCAGAAATGACTTCTCTAACTTTGCTTGTTAGGTCAGAGTAAACTTTTAGTGTTCAGTATTTCTGTTTTATCCCATCAGCGTGTCATGAACTGTCAAGAGTATGGAAGACGTCATCCAAATCTCAGCTTTTCACTAACAGAGCAAGTAGGTGCCACCTCTAAAAGGCTGCTTCTGTCATTCCCAGACTCTGCTGGAGGTGGATGCCAGTGTGACGTGCCTTCCCAGGTGACTGGAACAAAAACCGTGAGTGTCATTCTCATCATGTTTCCAACTTCTGTCAAGAACTTAAATTAAGTGGAGTTGAGGCTTTTAGAACAATTTTGCAAGAGCTGGGGCTCTAAGTACCATACTTCATATAGAAGTTCTTCTAAACTGACAAAGAATGTAGGCAATGAGGCCAGGTTTTTCCATGAAAAACAGTAAAGTTTAGTTGTTCCTTTTTTAGTTTGATATTTTCCTGTGTTCTCTACAGAGTTGTGAGGGACTTCCCAGGTGGCAGCAGTGGTAAAAAAAAACCCACCTGCCAATGCAGGAGACATTAAGAGACGCGAGCTCGATCCTTGGGTTGGGAAGATCCCCTGGAAGAGGCATGGCGACCCACTCCACTTGCCTGAGGAATCCCATGGACAGAGGAGCCTGGCGGGCTTTGGACTGCACTGCTGTAGGATCACGAAGAGTTGGACATGACTGAAGTGACTGAGCACCCACACACTCATGCACTAGGGTTGTGACCTTATACTCCCAGGAGGTTAACAGTTGAAGACCCTGTAGGATACTGACTAAAAGCACGGTTTCTGCAATTACACTGCCTGCATTTCAATCCCGAGTACCACTAGCTCGGGGACCCAAAGCAAAGTGTGTTACTCTGCAATTGTGTCCTCATTAGTAAATTAAGACTGTGCAGCTTGAGCTCAGTGGGTAACGTCAAGAAAGGAGGGAGAAGGCTGAGAAGACTCTTTCTCATGCTGTCATAATTACCTTTCAAAGAATCATAATAAACAATACTTGAAATATCCCCTTAGTCAAGAGCATTAGATTCATAACTGTGCCTATAAATACCTATTGATTGGTCCAGTATTATATCTGGTAATCAAGAAAACATGGTAAAAGGAAAAGAATACTTGCAGGTCATAAAAATACATCTATCATGACTATGTCTAGGAATATTTTAATAAAAGTGCTGTTATTTTTAATAATGCATATATAATAATGCATATAAAAACAGGCAGGCACTATTTACAAAAATGTCGTTCTTAATCTGGTTTGACAAAATAAGTACCGAATTCAGGACCAAGCATCACAACTCGTTATATGTTTTTGGCCCTCTTTAATACAGCGCAGTCCCTTCTCCAGACATTAACTTGCTGAGGAGATCAGGCCTGCTGTCACACAGAACGTCTCATATTTATTATCTGTCTTGTTGCATCTGTATGATGATGTCTAGTTTGTGCATTTCCTGTTCCTCCTGGTGATCTGATATTAAAACTTTGACATGAGTACATCATGGATGTTGTCTGTTACACCTTACATTATATCAAGAGGCATATATCTAACTTATTACTGGATTACAATGAAAACAATCTAATTCACTCACTGTATGTGTTTTCCCCTTGTAAAGTTATATGTATAGTTCTACCTTGATATTATAAAATTATCTGACTTCCCATAAATCAATTTATTAAATTGCTGATCCCTACCCAAATCAGTATTTTCATTTGGATGTTTTTATTAGTTTCAGTTAGATGCTTTGTTTCTTTGTATTTGTTTATATTTGAACAGGGAGAACTAGGGCCAGAATTTTTTCTCACATAGAAGATAAATACATGGTTGGCAATTTCAAATGTCAGGTCTAAACTTGAATTTTAACTTGATGGGCATGATCTATCAGCTCAATCTGCAAAGCCAGCAGGCATTCATTCCCTTCTGAGCCTAAGTTAAGGATAAACAAAAGTAGTGGTGACCATCCACCCAGTGTTTACCAATATACACCAAACACCAGACTTCATTCTTACTTTTTTATTAATCCTCACAATGATATTATGAAGCATTTTATCACTATTTTACAAATGGGAGAACTAAGGCACAAAGAACTTTTCCAGTGTTCGACAGTACACAGTTATTCTGGAATTCAAAATCATCCTATCTATTTAACATCCCTTCTTTTAATAATCATGCTGTGTGTGCTCAGTTGCTAAGTCATCTCCAACTGTTTGAAACCCCATGGACTGTGGACTGCTTGGCTTCTCTGTCCATGGGATTTCCCAGGCAAGAATACTAGAGTGAGTTGCCATTTCCTTCTCCAGGGGATCTTCCAGACCCAGAGACTGACACGTGTCTTCTGCATTGGCAGGCTGATTCTTCCCAATGAGCCACCTGGGAAGCCCAACAGGAATTCATACCGGGTAGATGTATTTTAACTTTATTCTCTGAAGGGCAGGGAAACTTTCACATGTATACAGTATGAACAATATTTCTCTTTCCATAGTTATGGATGCCTACCTCTCTCAAACACTGCATTTTATCTCAAGCATGTTGCCTTCTGAGATCTGTACTTTCTACAATGATATAAAAATAAATAAGCTGACTGTGATGAGGCGTGAGGACACTGGTATTCTAGCTCTGATGACAGTTGGTACCCCATTCAGGAAGGATCACATATTTTAGAAAAAATTTTGGTGCATAACAAGACTAGTTTATTACTGTTCAGTTTACTTTCCTACATTATCCATGGCCAAATGGCATGTTGGTGCTCTCCAGGATGTAAAATGAAGAATGTATATTTCCTAAGAAAATTCTAAGAGCTCCAATACTGAAATTTCCTCTATCGATTTTTTTTTTTTTTACCATTTAGTGATATGGAAGAAGTGAGGCTATTTTGAGTTTTATTTCTTTATAGATTATCTTTTTTGCATGTTTATTTTTGGAGAAGTTTCTACTTGAGTTATAGGCTCTTCTCATGCTTATTTACAAACTTGCACCCAATTTGTCTCATTCTGTGTGTTCTTAAAACTTTTAATGAAAAGTTGAGAGTTAGCCCATCAGAAAACCAAACTGTGCTGCCATATTCACCTCAAAAAGTACTGTACCAACTTTAAAAGTTGTCACCTTCTGAAGTGACTGATCTTCAAGTCTAAAGTCTCTTTTTGATTTACAGCTTTCTTTAAAAAAAAGAAAATTAAGTTGTTATCCTGTGCACTCCCATATTGTACTGATTCCATTGATTAGTCAGCCATGCAAGGAAGGGGAAATTGACAGATAAATTCAATAAACAGCATTATGCTGAATGCGCTGAGTCCCCAAACAAGAAGGAAGTAAGCACAAATGAGCCATGTAGGTGCATCCCACCGACAATGCAGGGGAATCGATATTCCCCAAAGAGAACAGGACAAATCAGAAGGAGCAGAAAAGCAAGCAGTGTATATTAATAATACTAGCTTTAATGAAAATGAGGCCAACAATAGAGACTAGAGGGGAAGATGAGCAATTATGCCTATATGTGCTTTACAGAGGAATATTCAACAGAGAGTTTCTGAAATGTATACAGTAGTAACCACTGGTGAATGGCGGCAAGAAGGGAAGATGAGAAAAAGAAAAAACACAAGCATAAAAATATTTCAGAGCCTGCTAAAAACTACATTACTTTCCTTACTTTTCTATAAACTGTTTAGCAGGAACTTTCGTTCAGCTTCAAGGGATGTCCTTTATACTAAGCAACAACATACACATTTGCAGTAAATTTAAGTCATTCCCTAATATTAAAAAAAAAAAAAAAAACAGGCATTTTGCTCATTATTAACCTTTTAACAGTCTTCCAAGAAAATGTTTTCACTACCTTTCTCCAACAAGAAAAGAGACACAATAAAGTCGTGTATTATATCATATTCTCAATTGACTTGGGATTCTATGATTTTATGAACCCTCAGAGTCATTAAAATTCCCCTGGTAAAATAACAGATTATAAAAAGATATGGCTCCTTCCTTCTCTTGCTTTTTGGCCTAACTTTTTTCAAAAGTACCTAATTTTTTTTCACTTTTGTTGTTTATTTCTATCATAATCTTTTTATATATACATAAAAAGGTAAAGATTTATACCTTGGGCTATCCTAAGACACATGGATTCTTTAAGAGCATTTGTATTGATCTATACTAAACCACCTAATTATGGCCTAAAAATGATTCTAAAAGAGCAAATAATTTTAGCAACTCACCAACATTTAGGTCACACAAATGTTATTTTATTGAGGACTTATATTTGCAATGCATTATGCTATGGGGACCACAAAAATAGAAGAGCACTGCTTTATAAGTATTTATCATTTAATTGACCTATTATTTAAAATTTGTGAAAATACAATCAGGGAAAGAGTAACTAAGGAAATAAGCCCATTTACCATCACATCAAAAATAACAAAATATCTGGAAATAAATTTACCTAAAGAACTGAGAACATCCAGATGTTCAAGCTAGTTTTAGAAAAGGCAGAGGAACCAGAGATCAAATTGCCAACATCTGCTGGATCATCGAAAAAGCAAGAGAGTTCCAGAAAAACATCTATTTCTGCTTTATTGACTATGCCAAAGCCTTCGATTGTGTGGATCACAATAAACTGTGGAAAATTCTGAAGGAGACAGGAATACCAGAGCCCCTGACCTGCCTGTTGAGAAATCTGTATGCAGGTCAGGAAAGAACAGTTAGAACTGGACATGGACCAACAGACTGGTTCCAAATAGGAAAAGGAGTACATCAAGGCTGTATATTGTCACCCTGCTTATTTAACTTATATGCAGAGTACATCATAAGAAACGCTGGGTTGGAAGAAGCATAAGCTGGAATTAAGAATGCCAGGAGAAATATCAATAACCTCAGATATGCAGATGACGCCACCCTTGTGGCAGAAAGTGAAGAGGAACTAAAAAGCCTCTTGATGAAAGTGAAAGAGGAGAGTGAGAAAGTTGGCTTAAAGCTCAACATTCAGAAAACTAAGATCATGGCATCTGGTCCCATCACTTCATGGGAAATAGATGGGGAGACAGTGGAAAGAGCGTCAGACTTTATTTTTTGGGGCTCCAAAATCACTGCAGGTGGTGATTGCAGCCATGAAATTAAAAGGTGCTTACTCCTTGGAAGAAAAGTTATGACCAACCTAGATAGCATATTAAAAGGCAGAGACATTACTTTGTCAACAAAGGTCCGTCTGGTCAAGGCTATGGTTTTTCCAGTGGTCATGTATGGATGTGAAGGTTGGACTGTGAAGAAAGCTGAGCGCCGAAATATTGATGCTTTTGAACTGTGGTGTTGGAGAGGACTCTTGAGAGTCCCTTGGACTGCAAGGAGATCCAACCAGTCCATCCTAAAGGAGATCAGTCCTGGGTGTTCATTGGTAGGACTGATGCTGAAGCTGAAACTCTTAATACTTTGGCCACCTCATGCGAAGAGTTGTCTCACTGGAAAAGACCCTGATGCTGGGAGGGATTGGGGTAGGAGGAGAAGGGGATGACAGAGGATGAGATGGCTGGATGGCATCACCGACTCGATGGGCATGAGTTTGAATAAATTCCGGAGTTTGTGATGGACAGGGAGGCCTGGCGTGCTGCGATTAATGGGGTCACAAAGAATCGGACACGACTGGGCGACTGAACTGAACTGAAGGAGACACTTTAAAGACCTATATTCTGAAAACTATTAGACACTGATGAAAGAAACTGAAGATGACGCATACAAATGACCAAATAAACCATGCTTTTGGACTAGAAGAATCAGTGCTGTCAAAAAGAATAAATCTTTTTCCTCTCTCCCTTCCTCAGGTTTTCTTTTCAATTTTTTTTTTCTCCAAGGTCCATACACTTGACCTTCCAATGTACTAAGACTATCACTGCAAACAGATTTAACAGGAGAGAACTGAAGTGATTCAATGATTGGCAGCATTTATTGATGAAGGAGGAAGGTAAGCAACCATAACACCTCCACCATAAAAATGTTTTAATTAGAAAAAATGGCATTTCTTTAGGTTTTATGAAAGGTAAGAAAACACAGATCTTGAAATAATTACAAATTTGAAGAAAAATTAATTTCCAGGATGATTTGTAGATGGAGATTTGAGTATGGCAACAATCTCTATAGGTTGGAGAAGGAATGGAAAAGCATATCTACTTTCCTAACATGCAAAATGGAATGTTTTCTTTCACAAATCTCTAAGGGATGATTATTTCTGTGTTCATGTGAAAGAGGAAAATAACGCTAAACCTCCATTAGATGCAGAAAAAGGAGAAAGAAGCTTTTTTTCTTGGATATTAGTAGGAAGAGAGATACTACTATCTTATTTTAAATGGGAAAAGCTGACCTAGATAATAAATAACAGAGCTACAATTTAAAAACAGTTCTGCTATGCTGTAAGCATAGGATTTTAATTACTTTAAAAAAAAACTGCTTATTTAAATTGAAGTATAGTTCATTAACAGTGCTGTGATAGTTTTAGGATGTAGCAAAGTGATTCATTTATACGTATACATCTATCTAGTCTCCATTCTTTTCCCATTTGGATTGTTACATAATACTGAGCAGAGTTCAGGTTTTGATTTAATGTATATTAGTATTAAAAAGAAAACAGTAAAGTGAGAAGCTGACCTTCATACTAGCGTGTTGAAGAGTCCCTTTATCTGGTAGGCTCAGTCAATTAAATTTCTAGGTCAAACTTGAGGATTCAGGCAACTGACGTCCAACCAAAGAAACCCTGTTTCCACTTACTTACCATCATCTTAAACTCTGCTTGCTCATCAGTCATGGTAGCACGCAAATTAGATCAAGAGGTGAAGTTAAATGTTTCCATGTAAGACATCAACAGGGCAAGACAACCAACTTAAAGGACCCATCCAAGCACTATGTCTTACTGTTGTTTTCATCGTAAAGAAAGCTGAAATGGGCTTTTTATCACTGACCTGGATAAGTACATAAATATACATATATATCTAAAAATTATATGCATACACACAGATGTACACATACGTGTACACACACACACACACACACACACAGAAAGAAGGAGGAAGAGAAAGAAATAGAGAACAGGACTGAAGGAGATACTAGATGCCTTTATAAAGCTATACAAAATCAATTATAAAGTTAAAATAGTTTTTAAATGGCCATTGAAAAATTTTGTAGACAATTTAACAGTATCATGGTTTACTGCTATTACTATAATTTCTCTGAAAAAAGGTCTTTAATAAAATCTCAACTTTTGGATGGCGTCTCCCAATCTGTTCATTGTACAATTTCTAATACTGGATAGGGAGAAAAATTAGACCACTAAGGAAATTGAGCTTAACGTTTATTTTTCCTCCCAGTTTAACCTAAGAGAGGGCTTTATATCATATAATGATACTGTAAAAAGTAAATTTTCATTCATGCCTGAGGATACAGAGAGATATAAGCTGCTATTCACATACTACTTCTCTAAAAAGACCTAAGAGGATACCCGGATGGGGTTCCATCTGTCTCCAGACACAACTTCACTCCCACCTCCACTGCGATCCCAATGGTTTCCTGTGATAGCACCAGGTAATATGACAAAGTGTTAACTAGGAGTCCAATCACCACCTCATCCTCGTGGGGAAGGCCAGAATCACCAGGGTGCGAGTGTGATGAAAATAAATAAAAGCTATCTAAGTGCTTCTGATATTCTTAAAATATTTCTGCCAATAAGTGAATGATCACAGTTATGCTATGAATAATTTGAATCCCATTGTCTAGATGAGGGACTCAAGTATATACTTATGAGAAGATGTTCAACCTAATATTTAAATAAGAGTAGATGAAAACAATAAAGATATTTTTAAAAAAACAGCCAAGAAATATTTGCATATACCTTTATTGGTAATATAAATTGGTATTGCATGAGAATATGCCAGAGTATAGGTTTTAGTACATTAATTATGAGAGATGAACAAAATACACTCCCACATATACATATGCACACACATATATGTGCACATGTGCTAAGATGCTTCAATCGTGTCCAACTCTTTGCAACCCTATGGATTATGGCCCACTAGGTTGCCATGCCCTCCTCCAGGGAATCTTCCTGACCCAGGGATCCAACCTGTGTCTCTTACGTCTTCCTGCATTGGCATGTGGGTTCTTTACCACTAGCACCATCCAGGAAGCCACACACACACACACACACACACACACACACACACACACACACAATTTCTATCATGAAAAGATGGTCACACATCTATTCAGTGGACCGGACCATTAGAATAATGAAAGTCAGTATATTCTGGCAACGGAAAAGTGCATGACACATTGTTGAGAAGGAAAAAGTGTATAATTCAAACTTCATTTAAGTAAAATGAACAAAGTAGTGCATATGGAAATCCATAAATAATATCTGGATGATGTCATTAATATTAATGATGGTCATTTTGAGGAGGTGAGATTGTAAATGATTTTATAATTTTTCTGTTTTGCTTGACATATCTACAGTGAGCTTTATTACTTTTACAATCAGAAAAAGAAACCTATAAAGTTGTTTCCATTTTGAAAAATGTTAAGGCCAAATCAAGAAAGTACTCATTAAAACTAATCATAGGGCTGTAACATTTTAATAACATTTCTCATGATTATAATATTCTCTGATGATTACAATTTTAGGATCATATGGAAATACTGTTTTGCAACCTATTATCCTGTTTTTTTCTACTTAACATTTTGTGACTATGTTCCCATATTCTCAAAATATGTTTTTTAATGACTTTAGTGTTCATTGTATTATATAAAATACATTAGTTTTTACCTATTGTTTAGGTTTCTAATATAGAAAGTAATTACATGACATGATTCTGAATTACAGAATTATTTATTGAAGGATGAGTTCAGATGTTGGTAGAAGGTAAGTTTCTCAAGTTAAGGACAGATGGCTCTTAGAGATGATCATACTGAGTGAAGTAAGCCAGAAAGACAGGCAAGTATTACATGAATTGTCTATATTTGGAATCTTAAAAATGACACAAATAAACACATGCTGCTCCTGCTGCTGCTAAGGCACTTCAGTCGTGTCTGACTCTGTGCGACCCTACGGACAGCAGCCCACCAGGCTCCTCCATCCACAGAATTCTCCAGGCAAGAATACATATACAAAACAGAAATAAACCCACAGACACAGAACACAAACTTATGGTTAACAAAGGGAAAAATGCAGAGTAGGGGATAAATTAGAAGTTTGGGATTAACACATACACACTGCTATATATAAAATAGACAATCAACAAGAACCTACCATATAGTATAGAGAATTATACTCAATAGTTTTATAATAACCTACAAGGGAAAACAATCTGAAAAACATATTCTCTGTCCATGGAATTTTCCAGGCAAGGATACTAGAATGGGTAGCCACTCTCTTCTCCAGGGAATCTTCCTGATTCAGGGATTGAACCTATGTTTCCCATATTGCAGGAGGATTCTTTACTGTCTGAGCCACCATGGAAGACCCCGAAAAAAAAATAGATTTATATGTAATATGTATAGCTGAATCAATTTATTGTATACCCGAAACCCTAAAACTAACCCCAAATTATAAATCAATTATACTTCAATTAAAAAAAAAGAAAAAAAAAGCTGCAAAAATGCATTTGCTGGAGATGGGATCCCACCACATGATTATCCTATAGATCATTTCATGCCCTGGCTCCAAGGCACTGATATAATCAGGATAGTCTAGGAAGAAAAAAGTCTCAATCAGCTATCTACTTGGAATCATACTATTATTTTCCTTAATAAGATAATCTAACCAATGATTTTTCTATTAAAATAATAATGGTGAATAATTACACAGCACATTACAAATATTAGCTCATTTCATCTTAATAATCCTGTAATGTAGGTGTTATTATTACCCTAGATATTATTATTCTCATTATTTAACAAAGGAAGAAATGGATACCAGAAGAGTTTATATCAGGGGCTAAAGATACCACAATGAGTAACTGCAGAGACAAAAACTGAACTCAGTACTATGGCTACAAGAGTGCATGCAATTACTTCCTTCAAAATTATGAACAAATTCACAGAATCTGAGGCTCATTCAAGGATATATACTTAGTTATCAGGAGGTCCAAGATCAGAATTCAGGGGTAAATTCAGGATTTTTCAATCACACTCCACTCTTAGCAACACAAGTATCTAGTAAATGAGATTCAAGGGGAAGAGGAAGAAAGGAGCATGTCATTTCCAGTGACTGAAAGTTCAGTATAAAGAGGCTGACTACATACAGATATAAATAAAACAATTTGAGAAATGGTATGATTTTTCTTCTACCATCCATACTTTTTTTTTTAGTTTGAATCCAACTGCTTCACAATGTTGTATAAGTTTCTGCTATACAACAGTGTGAGTTAGCTGCATGTATACATGCATCTTCTCCCTTTTGAGCCTCCCTCCCTCCCAGTCCCCATCCCATCCCTCCAGATCCTCACAGAGCATCCAGTTGAGCTCCCTGTGCTAACAGCAGCATCCCACTAGCTATCTATTTTACACATGGTAGTGTATATACGTCAATGCTACTCTCCCTATTCATCCCAACTTCCCCTTCTCGCCTCCCCCCTGCCACCGCCTTTCCACATGTCCATTCTCTACATCAATGTCTCTATATTCTTTTTACCATCTACATTCTTTTTGCTACAATATACCACCAAACGCACATAGATCCCCACATTTACAAGAGGTGGCTGAATTAATATTCAGCTTTCTAGAAAGAATATCAAAGTTGTTCAAACTCAGAAATAATCCTTTAAGACACAGCAAATACTTCAGCCCACAAACTTAGCCAGGAGTTTCTGATAGCCCACACACATAACAATGGCTCATTTACATTTCAGGAGGCAGCTAGACTATGAAAACTGAGTAAAACAGAAGGAAGTGAGCCATGGTCTGCCCCTCCCCAGGGCCCACGAAAGGAATTAATTATCCTGGGTAATTCTAAGATTCATTCTCTGTCACAGTGCACTTCAGCATTCCCCAAGCAAATCACAAGAATAATACTAGAAAAAGATCACAATGAACCATATTCTTGTCACTGTGTCAATGAGCAAGGACTCAGTGCACATTAACAGATCTTCTACCACAGTCCCCCTTGGGCCATCTGTGAAACATCTCTGAACTGGTCTAAGTGGGGTCCTACAGGTCATAACAAGCACTACTGTCCTATTCCCAACATTCAAAGTTAAGTGACATTTTCATACAGGGTGATTTCACATATTCCTTTATTTCTGTCCCCAAATGTTAAGAAACTAGCCTCCTACCACATACACACAATAAACTTGTTATAAGAAAAGGATTAATAAGTAAACTGGGACTCCTCAGTTCAAAGTTCTGATACAAAAAATTATATTTACATCTAAAGAAAGGTCGCTTAATTTTAAGTCCCCTTTTCATTATTTTTGAAATGGGGAAATTATGCTATAAGTTATTGAGTCTCTTTTCTACCCCTCAAATTACAGTGTTAATATAATCCATTAGATCATAGACATACATATTTTTACCCAATTTCAGCACCCCCAGTCACTAAAAGGGGGTGTAAGCTTCTCATTGTATCATGATCTCCCTTTCCACTCCTAATTGGTTTCTTAAGGCAATTCAAGTGGGTGACAACAAAATCCTTAAGTATTTACAGCCATCTGAACAGTTGCTTAGGCGTTCTTTGCAGAAGTGAACTAAAATGGTGCCATTTCCTGTTTGTCATTCTTAGCCTGATGGACTAATCAGCCACCAGCATCCAACAAGACTTTGGCTCTGAGATGGTGAACAAAGTAAGTGATTTAGAGATGCTGAGATGCACACTCTAGAATCGCCAGACTGTAGAAATGCATCCCATAGAACACATCTTATTTCTAGAATATAAATGAATTAATCAGTAGGCTTGCCACCCACATGCCCAAAAATCCCTGATTAAATTTAATGTAGTGAGTTTGTGCAATCACCACCAAACTAACCACTGATTAAACAAAGTCCTCTGAGTGCTAATTCTTTTAATGTGCAGTTTATTTCTTCTCTTGTCTGAAGGGCATACCTTTGAAAACATGGCTAGCTTGAGACACACATTCACATTTGGAATTCAGTATGGGTTTATTTCTCAAGGCAGCCCAGCTCTATTGTGGGCAGGACAACTAATGAATCAGACATTTAGACAGATACCTATTTAGTTAATTTGTCTTAGTGGCACTAAGATTTCTCTACCTGTGGACAGGGGGAGAAAACTGTTTATCACAAAGTAATTAGTCACCTGATTTCCTCTCTGCATGAATAAACAGGAAAGAACCTATTGTTTCTTACGCCCAAGATAAAAGTTAAATGTTGAAATATACCTAAGATCTCTGTCTCCTATCTCCTACATGCTTGAATTTAAGGCATAACGGTATTTGCCTGCCCATGGATGATAAAGGAGTAAGGGAACTGTAAAATATTATAAAGAGATTGAAATTTGTTAAGACTAGTTCTTTATTTTCCTCCCTAACAGATATAACTATATAGATTTAGATATATCACATATTAACTAGAGTCTAATTTATATAACAAATCAATTTGCAAACTCTTACTATAGGCTTAACAATAGTTCAGACTGCACGTGCTGTGTTCCTGTTGTTTCACAGGTGCCATACAAGAGACTCAAATTCCTACTCTCAAAGCAGCTGGAAATTCAATGGCGATAAATGTGGAGTAATTTTTCTATACTGAAAATGCATCCCCTGGTACATTATCTAGGTCTGTCTCATTCTAAGTCCTGTGGAATCATGCTCATGTAAATACTGGACATTCAAAAGTATATTTTTGGCTTAAAATAAAGCTTAGGGCTAAATACCTAACCTTGATCCACAATGAATATATAGGATTGCTGTCTCAACTCAAAGCATGGCTTTTATGGCCCTATTTGGCCCTTAGAGGTCTGGCAAAGATTCTCTTAGACTTACAGAACAGCCCTATCTGCATATCATGGAACAACTACTTGAATGCACATTTGACTTTGCTTCAATACCAAATCTAGTATATTGAGCACACAGGAAAATGCGTTCAGGCTAAAAACATTTATGTTTCTCAGAGCCCACATCTATCCCATCATCAGTTCTTAAGGACTCTACATTCAAACTACTGCTGCTTCAAATGTAAAACAGTATATAAAACAGCTAGTGGAAGTTTCAGTGTAACATAGGGAGATCAGCTCAGTGCTCTGTGAAACCTAGGTAGGTGGGATGGGGTGGGAGGGAGGCTCAAAAACGAGGGGACATAGGTATACCTATGGCTCATTCACATTATTGTATAGCAGAAATCAATACAACATTGTAAAGCAATTATCCTCTAATCTAAAAAAAAAAGAAAGAAAACTACTGCTGCTACATATCTTGAATATGATCACTTATCATCCCCTGCTGCTGCTGCTGCTGCTTCAGTCGTGTCTGACTCTGTGCGACCCCATAGACGGCAGCCCACCAGGCTCCCCCATCCCTGGGACTCTCCAGGAAAGAATACTGGGGCTCTCCAGGCAAGAATACTGGAGTGCACTGCCATTTCCCTCTCCAATGCATGAAAGTGAAAAGTGAAAGTGAAGCCGCTCAGTCGTGCCCGACTCCTAGAGACCCCATGGACTGCAGCCTACCAGGCTCCTCCATCCATGGGATTCTCCAGGCAAGAGTACTGGAGTGGGGTGCCATTGCCTTCTCCCCTAAACTGCTACAATTCCAACCTGAGAGTCAAAAGGGTCCAGAGGACAAGATAACAATATATAAATACACAAGAACTGTTACGTGTTAAGATGGAAAACTTTGCTCCTATGTGACTCCAGTTAGCAAAATCAAAACCAATAAAGTGGTATTTTTTCAGTGTACATAAGAAAATCTAATACTCTCCAAAAATCTAATAGGTTGCCTTAGGAAGCAGTGGGTGTTTTCACATAGCTGTTGAGGAATGTATTAGAGAGAGTTCAGCAAGATCAATTAAGAATGAGAAAGTAGGGAAACGAACTGGAATAGAAAACAGTTCCAGCCAATCCTAAAATCCTATTGCTTTCAAACTGTCACTTTCTCATAAAGTTCATGAGTCATAGATGAGATAGGATTGCCATGTATAACATACATTTATAATGGTGTAGAACCATAAAACAATATCCTATTAGAAACTGGGATGCAATCCAAATATTTCTTTCATTCCAAATGAATCTCTCCTGCTTTGATTTGTACACATCATTTCAGGATTTCACAAAACAGCTGTGAAATTGCTGATTTGTCTTACGTATGAATTTCTTTGTTAGAAATGAAAATGGCTCTTTGAAACAGTCCTCGTCCTATAAGGAGAAGAGATAACTTTTGCTTCTTTTACAAACACATGCAGGTCCCTTCAAAGAAAGCCTCCTCATTCCTAAAAGGCTGTGTCACCCCAGGAAACGGTTCTTTCAGTGGCTCTTGTGCTACATTTCAACACTACACAGACATGTTTGGCACACGAGCCGGGAAATAAGGTGAATGGAATGGTATCTTTGAGACACAGACAAAGTTCACTCATCACAAGCCATTTACATCCCTGAAAGGGAAATTCCCCTGGCGACATCTTTGTTTCTTTGAGACAAGACAGACCCATGACAATAAATGCATTTAATTCTTAATTGACTACCGTTTAAAATCCTATAATAATAAGTGTATCCTTCCACTGCGTGATTATATTTGAGGAACCATAAAAATAACGGTGGCAATTTTCTCTTTGGTCTCAGTACCAGAGACTCCAGGTTCTTTTGGTGCCTAAAAACCTCAAGCCAAGCATGCTGTGTGAGTGTGGTGGAAGCTGCTACAGATGACCTTCCCCTGCTGAGAACCCTCCAGTAGTCTTCTGAGAAGTCTCCAATACTGTGACATTTCTAGGAAACTCAAAACAGCAAAGCTGTTCTTTACCTGTGAATCAGTTTGTACAGTAGGCATTATACATCCTTCAGCAACAGAGCTCAATAAATGAAATATTTAAATAATCTGATCCCAGGACATTAAGGCTTCTTATCTCAGAAGTATGGGAACCTCAATCACAGTTGACAGTCCTTATTTAAAAATCCTCCAAGGGGACTGAATCTCCATCTTATTATGGTACATTTTTTTTTTTTTTAATGGGAAAACTCTCAGGGCAAAATATGACAAAAGCAGATTTTAAGAGAACAAAACAAGTAGTGAAGAGAATTATTCTCACATATGTTTTAAAGTTTACCAATTTATTTTGGAAATGACCAAAAGTCATTTCCAAAAAGGAATCCACAAAAGGCCTTGATACATGGTTGCATCACAGTTACCAGTATGAGAAAAACTACAGTAATTTGACTACAATACTTAGCACCTAAGATGTTCTTTACTGAAAGAATGAAGATTGAGTACAACTGTATCAAACTTCAAAAAAATCAGTCTCCTTTTACGCCATATTTCACATTAAAAATACTCTCTTAATGCACATTTCAATGACTATTCACTGCTTCGGTGTTACAGTAAGACAGATAACACAAAATAATATTATACTAGTTCCTGTCCACATGTAGTTCACAATCTACTTAGCAATATTTCTCCAGTGGAGGATATATTAAAATTAACATTTGTGGGAAAATTACTGCTTGTCTCTTATTCTTCCATAAGATAGAAATTTCAGCCGGGAGGGCACAGGGCGACAAGAAGAACTATATCTTCAAGTCTCCTTTGAAGTCACACACACGACCATCTAACTAAATCCTGATCCATGGGACAAACCAGATCAGTCACATGGCAGCTACTGGGGACTTTCCTTAAGAAAAAATATCGTTTCCTTTAACGTGCCTCTGACAACAGAGCTCCATCCTCAATCACGAGGGCAAGGACGATGTCTGAAAAGCCTGGATCCCTAACATCCTGCAACACTGTGACTGCTTTGGATTTTCTACTTTGACTTGAAAAGAAAAACAACCATCAACTTTTACATCATTTAAATCTCTGCAATTATGCATTTTCTTTCTCTTGCAGCCACGTCTAGCTCTACCTAAGACTGTATGAAGAAGATATGCTAAAGTTCTAATGCATTTGATGGTATAGTTACCAGAAAAAGTTCTGAAAATGCATTTGTAAAATAAAATAATCATGAAACTGCTAAAATATTTCACACCTTTGCATACCTCACATTTGGAAACTCAAAAATCCTCTGTTCAGGAAGACAGATGACACAATTTTCATTTTAATTAGCAGAACATGGCACAGAGAGATTATAAGACAAGTCCAAGCTAATAAAACCTACTCTTCACTCAGGGCCTAAATGGATTGCTTGCCTTAGTCCAGTATGAGGATTTTCATTCTTTTACATAAAACCCTTCCATAAAATTGCAAGAAAGGCTAAGTGGGCTATGGCAGTTTTTTGTTAGTCAGAAAGTGTGCTGCACAAAATGAATCTGGGGAAAAAAAAAAGCTTTTATTTTCCTGAATTATATGATGATGAAACTGCAAAAAAAGAAAAAAAATATATCTGAAAAAACTGGTCCAGTTGGAGCTACACAGTGGGAAAATGGATGAAATTTTTTAGGTGTCCCTTCTAAATTACTTTATATTGCCTGAGTTTTCAATAAATGGAAAGTGTTGTACAGAAGGGGTTAGAAATATATTTGCAATTTTCACATTAAAACTGAAAGGAAACCATATAGGGAATAAGTAAGGGAGAAACTGAATCTTGCTGAGGGGGAAAAAAATGCATTTTACCAGTTGGAGAAAAGTCTAGGTAATAAGTAGAGACAATGTGATTTGTGAGGCAAGTTGCAAAAGGCACTCTAAGATGAGAGAGGGAAAATAAAATGAAGACGACAGCATGTTTGGGACTTACTGGGCAAAAATAAAATCACTTTCAACATGCATCCCACACACAGACACTCAGGCAGATTTAGTTGATCAGTTCTGACAATAACAAAAAGAAGTACAAGTGGAAGATGCCCAACCATTTCTCAAGGTACACAGTTCTATCTGAAAATTAAACAACTAACTTCCACATCTGAGCAATACTTCCACTGCCAGGCAAGAGCAATGAAGCGGGCTTGTCCTACACTATTTGCTCTATTTCATACTATTTTTGAACTGATTCTCTGCATCTTGGAATAGGTGGTGTTTGTGTTCAGCTTCTATCCCAGATGGTAAATGTAGCAAGTTACATTAAAATAAAACAGTAGAAATTTCCTGATGGAGAAGATGCTCACATTCTTCACCTGGACAGCTTTTTCAAACTCCTACCACTAAAGACTGTAATATAAATAGTGTATGAATGGGTCATTTTAATAATGTCTCATGTGTGAATATCAGCAGACTTGATAGTAACAGCCTGAGTAATAACATGCTTTCAGAGGACCAGTAGATTTTTACTCTGAGTAGTAGACAAACCAACATGTAGACCTTTAAAGGTAACTGGCATCTTCTATGATCTCAATCCAACAAAACAAATATAGCATAAATGCCCTAACTCTGAATAATAACTTTGAGTCACCACATAGCAGCAAATATCACAAATAACAATATGCAATAAACCATGTGAGGAAAAAATCAGGGATTCTTCTATCTCCAAATGTGGTGGTGCTCATTTATTTTGACAAGTACAATTTAGTTTTAATTATTCATCATACGGTGGTGAATGTGCTGTAGAATATTGCATAAAGTAATGAAAACTGAAATCTATAATAGAAAGTCTTGGTAAGAGGCAACATTATATTAAATATTTGTTTAGAATAATGCAAAAGCAAGGATTTATAACAGGCATCTGAGTGAGCAGAGCTTTCACAAGGCATTAACAGCAGGGGGCCAACTTGAGTCCTTAATGTGCATGCACTGCTTTCTCTTTAACCTCCTTGCCTCATCCACCTCAGTGTAAAGTTCATCCTAGTAACATCTTGAATTTAAAGAGTGCTTCGAAATTTACAAAACAGTTTCTCATTCATTATCTCACTTTAACCCATACATTCTCAACTGGCGGCAATTTTGCGGGAGGTAAAAATTTTGGCATTGCTTGAAGACATCTTTCCTGGAGTAGAAAATGGCAACCCACTCCAGTATCCATACTTGGGAAATCACATGGACAGAGGAGCCTGGAGGGTTACAGTCCATGGGGTCACATGAAGTCAGACATGACTGCGTGCACACACACACACACACACACACACACACACACACAAAGACATCTTTGGTGTCACGTGTAGGAAGGTGCTACAGAGAAGAGGCTACTGACAAACCTGTCTAAGTGCAGGGCCTACTCCCACAAAGAACTGCCTGGCCCCGAATGTCAGTAGCTGAGGCTGAGAAACCCTGATTTAATCCTACAGCCACATGGTGTGGTACAGTAGGTGAACTGCTATCTGTGGATGAGAAACTTAGACCTGTAACTCTGTAACTTATTAAAAAAAAAAAAACACTAAAGACAAGTATCTTCCTTCAGTGTCTATTTCAGAAAAAAATTATAAAAGTCCAGTGATCCGCAGAAATTGTGGGAAAGTTTGGTGACCAAAACAAAAAAGCTTGAAAATAATAAAGCGAATAATAAAGGGATAAACAGCAAAGAGATATGGGAAAAGGGAACTACCTGCAGGTACCACAGTGCAACATAGGAGAAAGAAAACACCTAGATTTGGATCCCAGGCCTGCCTCTCACCCACCAGATGCAGACTTAACATTTTCAACAGAGAGCCTAGTTGACCGACTTGTCACAGGATGATTACTCAAAGAGAATTCATATGCAGTGCTCTTTATAAAACATAAATCACTGTCCAAATATTATTTATTATCATCAACACTAGAGACAACTTTCACCAGTCTCTCCCCACCACCTCCTCTTATCATCCAGTTAGTGATGTTCTAATTTTTGTCCACACACTGACTTAAAAAACCAGGTTCAGTTCCCAGAGCTAACATGTAGCTAGATCCCATAAAGATATGGGAGCGAGGAAGGGAATGTATGCAGGAGTAGTTAAAATCAAGGGGTCTGAATTCAAAGTATGAAATTTATAGAGAATAAATGATAACTGAATAATCAGCTACCTGTTACAGTATACCTTTGGGTGAATTATATAACCTAAGTCTTCATTTCTTCATTTGAATAATAGTATCTGTGCCTAAGGTTTTAAGAACTCAATGAAATACATGAAAAAAAAAAATAAGAGTACACAATAAATACCTGATGTGATGTTAATGACCACAGGGCATGATGCATAGTAGTAGGAACCATCATTTAGTTTATTGTTGTTAATTCAGTTGCTAAGTCGTGTTTGACTCTTTTGCAACCCTTTGCACAGCAGCTCAGCAAGCTCCTCTGTCCACAGAATTCTCCAGGCAAGAATACTGGAGTGGTTGCCATTTCCTCCTCCAGGAGATCTTCCCTACCCAAGGATCGAATTCCAGTCCCTGCATCTCCTGCATTGGAGGCAGATTCTTTATCACTGAGCCACATGGGAAGCTGTGTCATATGGTATACCTGTACATATATATTTTTCAGAAACCCTCTTATGTCCAACATGATCCAGAGGATCTGGACAACTGTGGATGAAACGTACAAGGTCTCTGCCCTCAAAATCTCCACATTTCAAAATGAGGGAAATGAGCAAATCAACATATGAATAAAAAGTAATCAAAAATTAAAAAATTTTAAGGGCCAGGAAATAAGACTAAGACATGAGATGCTAATTCAAAATATCTGTGAAGACAAAGATTACACTTTCCAGAAATGATGTGAGAAACACACTAAATTATTAAATATAGGATTCATGACCCAGGAAGTTCAAAGTCAATTATAGTATGGTTGGTGAGTTCAAAAACATGAGCAAATAAAGTGCATCGAGCAGATGATTTAAAAGGAAAACTCATCCATTGTTTTCTTAAGCAATATTTCATCCTAAAGTAAAGTATTTCATCTAACAAGTATCTAGGCCTACTTCTTACTTAGTAGGAAATAACTTTCCAAATGCTTACTGACACAGAAGAAATGATATTTTTGCAATATTCAATGAAACTTCTTGAATCAGAATATCAAAAAGTAACAAGATGTCTATCAGTTATGCAGATATAATGGGAAATGTTAAATTATTAAGAAATCTTGGCACATTATGGTCATACTGATTCCACTGAGGAAGAGATTAATAATAGCAAGTTGTATTCTGCTTCAAGGAAATAAGTCAATTACGTAAGAATTCATGAGCAGAGCTCTTTAGTAGCAAATTTATCAAAGGAGAGAGAGAAAAAAATTCTAGAATTGGGGTACAGATCTTATGGCAGAATATTGATTGCTTTCCTTTATTACTAAAATATTGTATCACTTGAATTTCTGATCTCATTTCTTATAAATACCATAACATCAACCTCTCTCAGAAATAAATTTTTAAAGGAAATAAGCCTACTTCTCTCTGAAATAAAGTTACTGTTCAATCTTACAGGCAGAAAAAAATAATGCAGCAGAAACGGAAGTAGTTTAAACACTTTTAAAAACACAGACAGAGAAACAGACATAGAGAATAGACTTGTGGACCTGGGGAGAGGGGAGGAGAGGGTGAGATGTGTGGAGAGAGTAACATGGAAACTTACATTATCATATGCAAAATAGATTTCACCGGGGAATTTGCTGTATGGGTCAGGAAACTCAAACAGGGGCTCTGTACCAACCTAGAGGGGTGGGATGGGGAGGGAGAGGGGAGGGGGGTTCAAAAGGGAGCGGATATATGTATACCTATTGCTGATTCATGTTGAGGTTTGACAGAAAACAACAAAATTCTGTAGGAACTATCCTTCAATTAAAAAATAAATAAATTAAAAAAAACAAAAAAACACTGACAAAGGAACCGAATTCTTCAATATACTTAGAATAATTACATAGCACAAAGTACACAGGAGATTTAGAATCTAGTCACCTTGATCAACTTTAATTAAAAGAAAACCAAACTAGTAATTTTAGACTCTAGGAATGCTCATTGACTCTTTCATAATTTTTAACAGCCATTTATTTACTAAAAGCAATTACTAAATATGTTTTTTTTCTTTGTGCTTTGAATATATTATCTGCTATGTTTCTGTGAATGTAACAGCCTCTAAAACAAAAAATTAAAAATTAAATTAACTAACATAACAGCTTAAAATCTACATAACGAAACCAAATACCCTGAAAAGGAAAGAAGCAATAAATAATTAAGATCATCTTTTTTTCCTGAAGTCTTAAGACATCAACAGTATTGATGACTTTAGAAATAAGCAGAAATGCTTTCAAAGACTCCTGCATCATCAAATTATTAAGCCAATATGTACCGAAAGGGGTTTAGCATTTTTATCCCCTTACTCAAGTATGTCAGTTAAGTTTCCTAGTGGATATGCTTTTAATCACCCATGTTAAATTTACAATTTAACCCAGAAAAAGAGAACATATTTTATAAAAGCTACAAAGTAAAATCAAAGTGATGTTCTATAATTTGATCATTATTACAAAGCAATATTGTTTCACTTCCAATAAACACCTTGACATTTTTTTGTTCCTTTTTCTTGTTCATATGTATGGAACATAACCAATGGAAATATTTAAAAAGTAAGGGAAAAGTAGACGGTAGTTTTTATCATTATTGACACATACAAACTGTGAATGCATAGAAGCATGTTTACAAAATACCAAACTGTTATAAATTATTAATAATACAGCAATAATAAGGTCCCAAAAGAGATATACGAAAATGTAATAAATGTAACTTAAACACTTAAATGTTTTGCTAAAGATTCATTTGGAAATAAGACCACTTTATTTTCAACATGACTTGCTGTATTGTTATAATCGAAAACCTCATCAGAGTATCTTTACCATTCAACCACATTGAAGGAAAAAATAAATTCAATCATTTCATTAGCAACTGTTCTTTAATAAGTATAATCCATTCATTAGGTCAGTATGTATCTAATACCTACTATGTGCCTAGCAGTATTCCCCATCCTATAAATATGAATGTAGAATTTGTGTAGAAATCATCAGAGGTTACAATGCCATCTATATTGAGATTATTTGAATTAAGTTGGGCCAAAATCAAATCAAATCAATGAAACAGTTTGATATGCTCACTTTCCTAATGGTTTTTACTATATAAAAGATTGAATTTAAAAAATATATCAACTAGACAACTAGTTAAAATGGGAAAATGGTCTCCTTTTTAATATCTATGCTCCAGGGCATTACTTCAAAGAATCTATACCAGCTTTATTTTTCAATGCAATCCATGGTATATAATGTACAAAAAAATATAAAACCTGCCTCTATAATTTATCAATATTACAAATCAAGAAAAATTAGTAGCACTAACTCAATTTCTTTAAAATATTACAGTAGTTTTTGCCAACATGTCACTTTAAGAGAAGAGGTTACCTAGTATTTTATAACTAGTGCTAAATTAAATAATTCATTTCCCGACTATTCAAAAATCCCCTAATACAGAAATGGCAGTGGCCCTTGAGGAAGCAGAAGGAAAGGCAAATTCATTCTTTCCATTTATTACCAAAGTCCCCTTAAATGACTTATTTGGGCAAGGACATATTTTCTAAGGGACCATTAGTGATGGAACCCTGAGAGCCCTCTTTCCAGGGACCAGGACCTCTAAATGTAAGTGAGAGTGATCAGAATCAAATGGGAACACAAAAATCAGAATTGAGCAAAATGATATAAAGAGCTACTCCTTCATTTATTTAGTACTCCTTAACTTTGCTGTTTCCATTAAAAAAGTACTTCAGGAACCGAAAGTCACCATATTTTATTAGCATTCCTGAAGCAAATATTTAATATCCTAGATGGCTATGCTCAACTTCCCAAATGTTAATTGATGCCATTACAAATTGCTTGTGGCACATTCAAGGTGTACCAGGAAATTAACAACAGAGCTTCTAGAACAGAAAATACATTTTAATAACTGGTCAGGAGGATTTGTTTTTCATTAGCTTCTTTTCTATGGCAAGTAATAAGACACTCCTATTTGGAATTCTAAAGATATTGAGATAATGATACTCTATAAATAGGTGACAAGGCAATATTAGCATTGTAAGCAGAATTTCTCCTCAGATTTAGGAGTAATAGTTACAGGTGCCATTACTAATTATTCTTTTAATATAATTTAGTTTCCTCTATTAATTAGAACAAGAACAAAATCAGTGAAAGTTTCTATTGTAAATAATTAGGGATTATATTGACAACTAAGTATTATGTTCTGGGTTTCCATAAGCATTGTCTACTTGTGTCTTTATTTTGGACCTTGTAAGGTAATAAGATTATAATAGCTTTGGGGGCATATGGTTATGCAATCCAAAACTGAGTTGAAATGAAAAAAGAGAGCTGTAGTGCAAATCATTTCTCAAGCAAAAGTTCCAAAATAGTTGTTACTTTTACTTCTCACTGTAACCTTTAATTACAGAGCTCTCAAGCATCATGACCTCAGAAGTATATAATGATGAAAAGAAAAATTAGTGAAAATTAATGATAATAGTTCTCTGAAGAATACAGAAATCTGTGATGGTTCCCAAGATTCCTGCCCTTTGGTGTACATAACTTCTGTAATCTCTTCCCTATGAATCAGGTCATGAGTATGATAGACTTCACTCCTGTCCTTACACCACCTTATAGGACTAATGTGACTGGACTACGGTTCCACATCACTGGGCTTTGAGTTATTCCAAAGGGAGATTCTCTGAGAATCTTGACCTATTGAGATAAAAACTGAAAGTGATGGGCTCCGCTCCTGAAGGGAGAGATAAGTAACAGACTGCCCCCTTTAGTGTGAAGAAGAAAGCTGTTGTGTTGTAAGGTATTTATGAAGAGCATCACGCAGGAAGGACTGGAGGGCAGCCTCTGAGTGCTGACAACAGTCCTGACTGACAGAAAGCCACTCAGACAAGGAACCCAGATCTCAGTTTCACAACTGCAATAGAACAGGTGCTGCCAACAGTCTGGAGTTTGGAAACAGTTATTTTGCTAATTCAGTCTCCAGATGAGGACCTGGCCAGCTGATACTTCCATTTCAGCATTATGAAACCTAAGCAAATAGCACAGCTAAGCCATGCTGGACTTCTGACCCACGGAACTTATGAGATAATAAATATTGATTATTTAATTTTTTTAAATCCATGGTCATTTGTTACACAGCAATAAAAGTCTGATACAGATGGACTGTCATGTATTGAATATTTTCGAAGACTCTGCAGGCATTGTGCTAAATCTTATATTTATTGTTCCATTCAAATCAAATTCAGAAGTCAAACATTATCATCAACCCTACGTTACAGATGAAGTGCAAGTTTACAGGGTAAATATCTTGATTGAGGTTACAGAGATAACAGAGATGACAGCTGGAACTTTAACTCATTCTGTTTGACTTCACAGCCTATGCTCTTGAGGCCTGCATTCTTCTCTCCTTGTGACAAAGGGCACTGAGGTGATGGTACCAAAACCTAAGTTTGAATCCCATTTCGCTATAAAGTAGCCATGCTATTTAAAGAAAATACACCTTATTTAAAGGAATATACCTTATTTAAAGGAATACACCTCATTCCAGGTGTATGAATGAAAGAGTAATACATGCTCTAAAAGTCCTTTCAAATCTAAGTTTCTCCCATGAAATTAAAACCCTATATTCTAAATTATCCACATAGAAATGAATGTAGTTTTATATATAAGAAAGTTAAATTACAAGGGCCAATGACTAGATATCTCATTTTGTCACGAGAGCCACCTTACCTCTATGAGATTCAAAACCCACACCAAACATTTTGGGGAGGTGTATATACCCCTGGAAAGGGATTAGGAGATACTAAAACATGGTTTATTTTAAATTCCATGTTTGGTATACATCCCAGCTAAAGTAGACACAGAATATGATATAAAATCCCTCTACAGGAATCTTAAAAGAATAAAATATCTAAAAGTGGGATCCAATAACAACACTCATTATAGGGGTAAAAGTAGGATTTGGGGTTTTTTCCCCAAAAGAAAACATCTATGACAAGAGAACTGTGAGTGGAATCCAAAGTCACACTATGATGGGACAGTTTTTCCCACTCTCTGACTTTCGAGGCCAAAGATTTCTGTTTTTCTGCTTTCCCTCCGACTCATTGGATCTCATTTGTGTACTTCTTCATGGCTCCCTCTTCCCTCTCCATTCAACTCCTTGCCCAATCTATGCTGCTCTCCACACTTACTCTGTTATAAACCTCAACCAATGTCTTAACTTAATCCTATAAGCTAGATCCTTTGCCCCAGCCCTACCAATTCAACCACACACACACACACACAATAATGATAATAATAAATACATGGGTCTGTCTTCTCCTGCCATCTACTTGCCCTCTTTCAGTAGCACTAACTGATCTGAGAAACAAATGCCATTTGCAGTCATGAGACACGAGTCATGATCTGGACCACCCTGCACTAGGCCCTATCTGTTCAGTCCTCTCTGGTTGTAAGACCACAAGCTTTCATCATTCAACTTTTCATTTTTCATAACACTTCTTTACCTCCTGCACAAAACTGTTCATCGATGCCTCCAAATACTGCTGTGACAGCAGCTACCTGTATCTTGGCTACTGAAGGCCCTCTGCAATTTTTTAAGGTATTTTATTTAAAACAGCAGATGATTCTGTTTTCAGCAACTAATATTTTCAGTCCCATTAGAAAATTCCCCATGCATTAGGAGGGCTCAAGGGAACACTTTCACCATCTGCCTCTTCGCTTGTTCCATACATAACCTAGTTTCTCCATTACAACAAATCCTCTCCTCAAAGCTGGATTTCACCACATCCAGTCAACACAAATATCAACAGGCTACAATATGCTATGTGATGGTGTCAGGAGAATACATGTTGTCCTGCCACCTTAACAAGGTTTTCCGTCAACAAATGCACCAACTGGCTGTTTTCATGTTAACTTAAGAGAGTGCTCAAGCTTATCATCTAAACTTCCAGGTATGATGAATGACCAAGGCAAAAAACACATTTGTTAAGGAAGCAGCACACATAAGCTTGTAAAGCTTTGATTGATCATGTTTACCCAATGGATACAAATGTTATTGACCTTTAAACATTACTTGGGGAGGGGGTTATGTTTTGTTTTCTTTTCCTTTTTGAAAATGGCTTTTTTGAACCAGTGTCTTCTTGGGCTTGCACAATGGAATGGTATAGAATAGTGGTTACCAGTGATTTTGTATAAACAAAATTGATTCCTTTTGTCAAGAATGTGATGAGGTATGGAAATGTTTTAGGTGCAAGTAAGGAAATAGTCCACTTCCCTTTTAGGGTTCTTTATTGCCTCTATTATTTATGTATATACAAACTAAAGTAACTTGGGTTAATAAACCAAAATTCTTGGGTTTGGCTCTGGAGCTAAATATTAACTATTTCTCTAAACTGTCTTTAGAACCTTATTTTAGACCTCTCTGTACCAAAGATAAAAATACATCCAGCTAATCATTCAGCAATTATTAATGCCGTGCCCATCACAGGCCTGAAAACGGTGCGGCATTCAGTTTACAGCACTGAGCTGTTCAGTCTCTGCTCTGATGCAGCTCACGTGCCTGGACAGAGACCATGAACAAACAAGCATACCATTTCAGGTGGTGGAAGCTGCTATGTAGCAGTGAGAAGAAACAGAGGAGGTATAGACAGTTTGCTAGAGATGATGATCCAAGAAAGTCTCTCTGATGGAAAAATATTTGAGCAGAAATTCAAAGAAGGGACCCAGATATGCAGGTATCTGGGGGGAAGAGCAATCCAAGAATAGGGGACAAATATTTGAATCTTCAACAAATATGAAGAGAACATTGAACATTCATGTGTGTCAACATTCTCTGAAGACCTAAGAAGGCATGCAACTATCATATCTTAAAAGTACCACACTTTCTGCCACTTCTCTGTCTACACTTGGGTTGCTATTTATTCCCCAAAACATGACTCACCATGGAAGATACTGCAAAGCCCAGAATAACAGTTTTCACTCAACTAATACATACAGAATAACTCATTATATTTTGCCCCACTGCTCAGTTTTAGAGCCATTTTATCAAAGAGAATACAGTTCTTAGCAATATTCCATTTAATCAAAAAGATACCTAATATGACAAGAAATCCCCAATCTAGACTACAACATCAGCCAAAGAGGAAAAAAAAAAAGCAATTTGCCCTGCAAAACTGATTTCAAAACTATCATCATCCATCATCATCATCATCAATCACAAGAGGCAGCTGCTTTGGCAGCATTATTTTAAGTCCACATTTAACGAGATGACAGCTTAACCTTCTTAGGAAAGCACAGTAATCTCTCCTTACAACCCCAACCAAGTACAGAGAAGCAGATTTGCTTTAATGTAGAAATTGGCTTTCATCTGATTTCATAAACACGCAAAGGCATTTGATGATTTAATAGGTACTCGGGTTTTTCTTTTGAACATTTGACATTCTATCAGGACTGGTGAGGGCTATGTTACTCAAGGATTATTACAGTCACCACCTCAGCAAGAATTTATCTACAGAACTGACTGAGTCTGATGGCCAGGGAGAAAGCCATCCATGCTACCCTACTATGTTTATCATTAAAATAGATAACCAATGAGAAGCTACTTCATAGCACAAGGAACTTTACTCAGTGCTCTGTGGTGAATTAAATAGGAAGGAAATCCAAAAATGTGGGGATGCATGTATACATGTAACTGATTCAATTTGCTGCCCAGCAGAAACTAACAACATTGTAAAACAACTATACTCCAATAAAAATTACTTTAAAAAAGAAACCATCCATGCAAAAGTACCTTCCAGAGCAACAGACATTTGGCTAATACATGTTACAGCACAATGAACATGCCTCACACATGACAGACGTTCCTTTCCTCTTTCAGTGCTTGCATTTAACTGAACCCCAGCTCTCACGGTTCACACCCATGTCCCAGAGCTTTTCACAGTTCTATGTATTCATTTGTGCCATTTACTCAGCAGGCGGGGACCATCACCAACATCTCTATATATTCATATCCCAAGCGGAGACACTGACCAAATTTCAGCAGCAACCCCTTCCATAAAACTCTCCCTGGAACCCCAGAGAGTAGTTTTTTGCCTTCTCTGAATTTCCTATCAGACTTCAGCTGTATCTTTTTTAAGAACTCATCTTGTATTCTACCTGATCATAGAGTCATCTGTTTGCATCTATCATCCTGTTTTTCCTGTTGATGAAAAATATTTATGGGCAATTATAATAGCAGTTTATCCTTTTACCTATTAAAATAATCTTCCCTTATTACACTATTACAAAGATACGTGGTAAATTAACAATTTCTACACATCCCAATTATGCTGCACTTCTGAACAAATATCCTCAGTGAAAAACATGCCTTCCATCATTTCCATCATAGCTAAGGACAAGAATCAAAGGCAGAAACCACGAAAGCTACTTACAGCAAATGTCCAAAACAGCCGTTCTATTATGCAAAAGAAATTTTTAAAAAATAATAGCAAAAAAAAATCTCCCCATTAAAAGTTTCCTTTCAGAATAAGAGGCATTAGGACTTTTTTTCATTATAATTTCCACAACAGCTAGCACACTGCCTTGATGACAGTTTGTGGAATGAATAAGTAAATGATTGCATGATTATGTGCACATTACTGTAGCTCAGACACAGAATATAAAAATTGTGGGGAGTGAAGATGGTTGCAAGACTAACATGTCCAAGATAAGCAAGGAGTACAGGTTAAAATTTAGGAGAAAAGGAAAGGTAGATCAATACTGTTGTTAAATAGCATCTTAAGAGAGAGTATGAGGTTAAGAATCATATCTGTACCTGAGGAAGATAATTAAGATCAATGACATTCTGAAAAATTAGCATACAGGAAGGTGTTCATCTAGAGAATGTGAGAGGTGAGAGAAATTACACATACACACACGTACCTATCTGCCTGCCTGTTGCTGATGAAGTTGGAAGAGGAACAGGAGAAAAAAGGATAATTCTCAAAAGGCAACTCTATTTACTACTGGGGTATATGTATTGATTCCTAAAAAAAATATGAGAATTTCAGCATACCTTGATGGTTTGTGACTAATGATAGGATACCTCGTTAAAGCTAGCTGAAAGGTACATCATTTTTCATGACACAGGACCAATGAGACTCAATTAATAAAATGAAATATTAAGTCAAATTTAGAATTCTTCCCCACACAGTCATTTCTCTGAAGAAAAAAGAACATGTGCACTCATTTTTTTATTGTTTCAGATTAAAACAGTAGGCATTTTACAACACATGTACAGGCTAAATTCCTAGGACTCAGTGTTCATAGAGGTTTTCTTTTCCCTACTTCAAAGTCTGTACTTCTGAAGCACTGTTACCAGAGTTTCAATGCAATATGAGCTTTTAAGAAATTAACTATGGCAGGAGAATCATGTTCAGAGTCAGTGTCCACTGTTCTTAAATTTTTCTGAAAATATGAGAAGCATCACGTGAGAACCTATCAATTGTGACATGCCCCAACTTGCCTATCTTATTCATCTTCACATGCCAGAGAGTACCTGATGCCAAAGGCTCCTTAGGAAGTAGCTGTTAAGCTGTGTTGAGTATTTCAACAATGTATCTTTTCCCCTAGTATTCAGATTCTCAAAATGGCAGTTTAAAACCACAAATAAATTAAGGACTCCTCCTGCCTCATTTCTTCTCATTCAAGCTATTATCAGTCTACCTTCTGTTAGATGAGTGGCTCCCAAAATCTGTTCTATGAAATATTGGTTATCAAAGAGTAGGGGAGTGGGTTCTATCCTGAAAATATGTGAATACTTGTCTTTGAAGCAGTAATCTATTTTCAGTTCTAGAACTTCTCAGTTTAATATGGATACATACATTGTGTGTATTATGGAGAGTGCAAAATTACTTCATTTGCATCCAACTCTTTGTGAACTCACAGACAGCAGCCCACCAGGTTCCTCTGTCATGGGATTTCCCAGGCAAGAATACTGGAGTGGGGTGCCATTTCCTACTCCAGGGGATCTTCCCAACCCAAGGACCAAACCTGTGTCTCATGTCTCCTGCACTGGCAAGCAGGTTCTTTTCCACTAGAGTCACCTGGGAAGCCCATGTACTATGGTAGAGAGATAAAAATGTATATAATACATCTGGACTTAAATGATTTCAGAATAGTTTTTAATTATACTACTGTATTGGACTCCCATACCTTTTCACACATTGAACATGAAATATCAAAAAATTACAAGGCTTTCAGTTTTGTTTCAAATATTTTCCTGTAGGCAACCAACCAGTCCATCCTAAAGGAGATGAGTCCTGGGTGTTCATTGGAAGGACTGATGTTGAAGCTGAAACTCCAATACTTTGGCCACCTCATGCGAAGAGTTGACTCATTGGAAAAGACCCTAATGCTGGCAAGGATTGGAGGCAGGAGGAGAAGGGGACGACAGAGGATGAGACGGTTGGATAGCATCACCGACTCGATGGACATGGGTTGGGTCAACTCCAGGAGTTGGTGATGGACAGAGAGGCCTGGCGTGCTGCAATCCATGGGATCGCAAAGAGTCGGACACGACTGAGTGACTGACCTGAACTGAACTGAACTGAACCAGCAGATATTAGTCTTTTTGATTGCATAGTCTTTTTGAGCATAGATAAGGGACATCTGTAACATGATTACTTCATAAAATAAGAATTTTAACAATGTACTTTTCACATGGAAATTCTAAGTTTTAAGAATAATATACCTACAAATTTTTGAATCTTTATTTTGACCTTATTTTTGAGAAAAGCATTACCTTTTACTTGTCCGTATTGAACTATACACTGTGTCTCCTCCATTCCATTTTGTTTACCAAACATTAAGCCCTCAATGCACCCCATTCATGGGTCTGGAAATCAGTCACATAAAGATGAATATAATAGGTCTCTGCTCTAACAGAGCCCTTGTCTCATTTGGGAGAGAAAAATATAATAACAATAACTCAAAACAGAGGTCGCTGACATGAGAAAGATGTACCCACTTACAAACTAAGGACATGTCTGCCTTGGATAGTCAGAGACAGCTTCAAAGAGGAAAGCCTTCAAAGAATGAGTTTACCAAGCATCACAGGACAGTAGACTGAGGTGTATAACACATCCAAAGAGAGAAACTCCATTTGCTGAGACATGGAAAAAATATAGATGTTGAGAAGATTGAAGTGATTAGGCAAACTAGACCATGACTTGCTTGTCAAACTAATTTCACTGAGAATTTTCCAAAAGCAAATATTACAGATCGGGGGGGGGGGTCAAATTCTCCATCTTTTGCCTCCAAATTACTACCATACTTGGGAGTATTTGTGTGAGTAGACTTGGACTGAATTTCTGCACGTGCTCAGTGCTTCTCGGAAAAGTTTAGACAGCTCTGGGGCTGGTCCCTTGAGAGATTAAGACGACCTGCACAAGGCAGTAAGTGATTCTGTGATGTATTGTATAATTAATGCTTACTGAAAAAGAAAGGGTAACATCCAAATCCTTCTCTACCCATACCTAATATTGACAACAGAGTAAAAGAAGATGCAATCCACTACTCAAAGTACTACTTCCTCACCTCTGAAAATTTAAGCGATACGTGGTTACCTATTCTGAATTTGTCATCTGCCTGGAACCCAGTGAAAAACTGCCATGATTAAAAACCCTCCTCTAAGCTTCCCTGGTAGCTCAGTTGGTAAAGAATCTGCCTTCAATGCAGGAGACATGGGTTCAATTCCTCGGCTGGGAAGATCCTCTGGAGAAGGAAATGGCAACCCACTCCAGTATTCTTGCCTGGAGAATCCCATGGACAGAGGAGCCTGGCGGGCTACAGTCTATGGGGTCACAAGAGCTGGATGTGACTGAGCGACTAAGTACACAAGCTCCCCTTTTCCATGACCCCGTTGCAATTAACCCTTTATATATTTAATCTTTCCACCAATCTAAAATGTTAGGCATATGCTTTAAGGATATACTTTTCATGATCTCTCCCGCTATGTTTGGCCTGAGTTCCGCCTCCCTTTTCAGAACACCACCATCTTAAAAGTAGACACTGAAGAGAATGAAGGCTGTATGTTGCTTACCATTTTGTCCTCAGGAATTAGGGTACCACTTAATGCATGCTAAAGAGTTGAAAAGCATTATATGGATACATAGATGGATGAATGAACAAGTGGATGGGAGGAAGAAAGTCAAGGAAATGGATAAAATGACAAGTAGAAAGAAATGAAAGAAGAAAGAAAAGACACATGGAAAGAGGAGCAGAAAGAAGAGTTCACTTGTGTCAATAATTTCATCCACATTAGTTAGGATTCTAAATTGAGTAACAAAGACTCAGTGCAGACTAGCCTAAACAAAAGGGTCAATTACTGGTTTCTGTAGCTCCCAAATACCCAACGATACAGTGCAAGGAGCTAGACAAAGAGTAGCAGGACATAAGACCTTAGAAGACAGAACTTAGAGGCCTCCACTCTACAGATCTTTCCCAGTCTCCTGTTCATCCACTTGTCTGGGTACCTGAGGTTACTCTAACCTTATGGACATCAGTCACCTTCCTTGATAGAGAGCTCCTCATCCTCACATCCATACTTTGAGAGTCCTTTTTACAGTTTGGCCTGCGTCTTTTCTAATCCCTTTGTCCAGAGGAAGAGACAACTGTGAAATAGTTAAACTTGGGACACTGGCCCATGAATTCTGATCAGAATTGCTACTATATCTGTTATTAAAAAAAATAGAGCTATAAGCATATAGCTATAAATTATGCCGTTGCATTTTGGACTACCAATGTTACTTTGTTTTTGAATTATGCAAAGATAGCACAGACATTAAATATCAGACTAATAGTTAATAAAAAAGAATAAGATTTTAGAATCAGCTTTGAACAAATGTTGAGGTTTAATAACAACCTTTGCTGTGTCTGAATAATATACAATTTCTGCCCCACCCATGTCACGGTGTGACATGAGGATCCAATAAGATGAAGTACATAAATATACATAATAAACGTATGAAATGCAGTGACCATTGTAGTTGGCAATTCTATTTTTAGTATTAATTATTAAGAAACAGAGCAAGAATGTCAAAGAAACCATGTATAGCCTTGTGATTTCTAATGAAGATTTCCCTCTGATCTTTGATAAAATAATTATTACTTATTTAATTTTTAAAATAACTGTGTTCTTTCCAGAACCAATATACATTTTTCCACTGCCTCTTGCCTAATAACCAAGACCATGGATGCAGATGCATTCTTTTTTCTCTAGTATTTCTTACATAACTGTGTTCGTGTTAAAGAAAGGATATTGTGAGGTGATTTATCCAATAAAGCAGAAAACAAAAGGATAAGTAAGATCATTTTAAAAGTAGGAAGCAAATATAATTGGCCCACCCACTCCAAACATACCACATGGGGAAAAAATCAAGTCTGAACCTCTACTATCTTGTCGAGTAAACAATTTTAAATTTTACAAAACAATTCTATTAAACACAACTGAGATACATAGAAACACATGAATTGTAGCAAAGCAGGGAAGAAAGGGAAGAGAGGTACACAATTACGTTGGGGAACAGACAGACAGAATGTGCTGGTCAGAAGGAGCAGCAAGTTCTGACTAGAGGGCATCTGGGTGCCTTCCTGGAAGAGGCAGAAGTTCAGCGAGACCTAAAAAGACAAGTAGAACTTTGACAGCTAAGGAACTGGAAAGGAAGGGGCATCCTTGACAAAGGAAGGTGTATACAAGGCAGAGAGCCAGGATCAAACACTGGGTAAAACAGCAAGTGACAAATAGCAAGAGCATCAAGAACATGAAATCATGGTTAGAAAAACTGAAAAGTTAACTACGCAAGATTCTCAATGTCAGCATTATAGCTATCTATCCAATAATACAGTTAGCGATAAAATGTAGATAATAAAACTGGAATTCACTAGAATACTTAGGATATTTACAACTTTGTTAATTTATTATTATTATGTTGGCCTCCGAAAATAAGTATATCTAGCTACTCTATTCATATGTTCGTATAATTCTAATATGTAACACACAAAGAATATCCATTATTTTAATTGCTTATTTTTAAATATTTCCCTTATAATTTGCTTCTATGATTTGCACTCCTTTGAAGGGAAATAATGCATTTATATATTACCCTTGTCAAGGCCATGCTGAAAACCACCCTTTGCCATAAAAAGATATCTTTACTAATGGCATATAATCAAGCAGGCACTTCATTAGTCGTTAAAACTTACTGCAAATATTCAACAGCTATGTAGCAATTGCAAAGAAAACAATGAAATTGATTTCAAACTGTAATGCCTGTGATTTGTCTCATAAAACACAGAAAAAAAATTTTCCGCAAAAAGAAAGACATGCAATGAAGGTTTTATTACCATTTGATTTACAAATGTTTAAAATGTAGTTTTTAATATCTAGCACTCACGATGCTAAGTTTTCCTAAATGAAGTTAGTGTTTTAATAAGCTTTGCTGCTTGTTATTACCATATTCACAGATGAGTTCTTTTTTTTTCTCAACAATGAATAATATGTAGACTGAATCCATATAAAATTGACATCATCTTACCATTTTCACCTACAAAATGGTAATTTTTTATATTTAACCTAAAAACATAGAATAGCAGAATCTTAAAATTAGGAAAACAGTCTAAGAGATCTAGCAGATTCTTTGGCTTGACTCATAAAAAACCCCCTCTGGTATGAAACTGCAATCATTTGCTATCTGCTGTTGAAATGTTTGAAATAAACTTAAAATAATATATGAATGGGAGCAAAAAGAAGCAGTCAACACAGAATAAACCCAATACTCAAATGGATCTTTTTCCTTATTCATTCACCTTATAAATAAAAGTAAAAGGGAAAAAAAAAGAAATAAAGGAAAGGAAAAAAGAAAAACAAATCTCAAGCAGATATCTTACCTCACAACAGTAAAGGTGCCTGAACATTATTTAGAATTGTTTTAAATGACCAGATAAGGACACAAGGGTTTATTTACCATTTGGACTAAATATACAACGGATTTCTTTCTCTAATTCAAACAAAAGGAACTAAAATTAACATCTCTAAATAACAGTTTTTCATCTAAACAGATTGAAAAAATCAAGTGAATTATTCAAATCTAGCAAAGGAAGCCACTAAGAAAACATATTTTAATGCTCTTCAGCCTGCAACCTATCCAGGAAGAGAGAAATCAAATAAAAGATAACCTTGAGCTAACAAGGTTATAAGGGATTCTTTCAAAATGAGAGATTTTTCAAAATAAGTCAGTCCTGTGTCTCCAAGTCGGGCAGAACAAAAAGGGCACAGAGGGAAGTCTGCCTTTCTAGATCCACTAAAACTCCAGAATTCAGTAAATACACAAGAATATTGGTGACTCGACAATCAATTGAACCTTTCTGCACTCTTTTCCCAATGAAAGAATTTACTTTATTCTGCCACCTCTTAATTCATAGCAGTTTTACCAACATGAAGATATTCACTTCTAAACTTTAACTTTTTGAAGGAAGAAATGAAGGTATTTCAGGAAAGAAAAAACCTAAGAAATCTTGATTTGACCCACTAACCATACAAATGAGGAAAGCAAACTTGAGGTAAAGTGAGATGTTCAAAATCCCACAGCCTTTGAGAGTAAGAACAGTCACCAAATGCTTGATTCATTGCTTTGTGATGACCTGACAAGTTAGGACACCATCCTCCTTGCTGTGATTTGGTCGTTTCAGCCATAAAACGGGTGGTGCGTGTGCCTGAGCATGTATCTGTGCGGAGCTTAGGCAGGCATTAGGACAGTTAAGACTCAATTTTTCACTGATTAATTAATCACTCCTAAATGGTCAGTAATCCTTTTTAAGTCTAAGATCTTTCCCATAAATTAAACTTCCTAATGCCACAGGATTATCTGCAATTGGGTAACCAAATACAAATCACGTTATTATCATGGAACCACCAAAGTAAAATTGCTAAAATAAACAAACTGATAATTCTCTAGTATTCGATGTATGCACTAAATGAGAAGGGAAAAAGACAGACAGAGAACTTTGTTCAAATTATAAACACGGTTAGGTTGAAAAAATAAAATCAAAATGATGATTTGATATCTGCTATTAATAACAGAGACATCTGATCGCTAAATACAAAAAAAAACATAAAATAATGCTTGTAGGACTAAGCAAAATGCACATTTTGGTAATAGAATCTAACTTAGGAAATAAATAAATGTCATAAAAAGCAAAGATTTACAGCTGAATAAATATGTGAAGGAAGACAAACAAATGCCTTGTGTCCTATATTTAACTATTCAAATAATGAATGTCAAGTAGTTAACTTTCCTACTTTAAAAAACTGTGCAGTTTTTAAATGCACTGATAAATGAGATTTAGTAATAAATGCTATTTGCAAATTAATTTTGAGGACCAAATATTACATTGAAAATAACCATAAGTATCTTATGGTTCAATGTCAAATACATTGCTATTGCTTTGTGTATATTTTATTTCCATAAATTATAAGTTAATTTCATAACTCATAAGGAAAAGGAATCCTAGTTAGGATCAACATCAAAAATATTGTACAATTTCTCTACAGAAAAATATATTTGTATATTGCAAACATATATTTAAATAAAATGGTACATACCTCCAAATGTGTTATTCATCTCAAGTTCAATTGCACATCACCTACAAATAAAGAAATGGGTTTTAGAATAAAGCATAAATCTAGACTTAAAAAAAATAAATCATCAGTTGCATTCCAGAGGTATCACTGGTGCTGGAAGAAAGTCTCAGTGGCATGTTATGGTAGAAAAACTTTCTCAGTCAATTACAGAGAACTTGATTTTACCAAGATACTCCTTAACTGTACAGTAAGTTATCCTGATGAGCAAGGATACTGTCACAGTGAATCCATAAAAAAAGGCCAACAGGATGATCTATATCTAAATATCTGAAAAAAAACAAAGACACTGATACTGCAAAGATACTGATACTGCGATATGTTTAAATAAGTAAAGTTAAGCATCTGATTTTCATATTAAAGTCAAAACTGTACCATTTGAAACTAAAGAATAAACTAAAGATGGTTAAGAGCAACTATATTCATTTCTTATAATAACTACCATGAAAACAATACCCTTATCCCTTTCTTTAAAAATCACTGCCAAATTTTTTGACCAGAATACATTGTACAAAAATTCAAACCTAACTCAAGTAGGTAACTCAAGTAGGACAATTTGTGCAACAATTATAACAATTTAAAATAGTATGAAGGCTGTCCAAGACTTACAAATCCACTTTTTTCATCCTCAAAAATCATACACTACACCTTTCTAAACTTAAACTCCAGGTGGTTCTGATAATAATTTAGACTTGAAACAAACTTACATTTCTTTCAGTTCTAAATTGTATCTTCATGCTTCCTTTTCTGAGCTCTAGATCTACTTAGCAAACTGACTATGTGAAACCTCTATTTGGATAGCCTAAAGGAATCTCATACTCAACTTGCCTGAAAACAAGTACATGACTCCCTGTACCAACCTCTTTTCCCATGAAATGGCCTACTTTTACTGTTGATAGCACGAATTTTTAGATTGGTTTCCTGGCATATCTACTGGCACAACTGTATACAGTTTAGTTAAAGTAGATGAAATAGGAACAGCACTTAACGTCTATATTCCAGCACAGGCTGCAATGCCTCCTCCGCAGCGGCCACTTAAAACCCAAATGCTGAGTGGTGGTATGCAACAGTTAATGACTGAATTGTCCCAGGAACATGTACAATATTAGATGCTCCTGTTACTTCTCAATCATTACAATTTAAAATCACATGAGAACATTTTACTAAAAACTAGTTCTCCAGTCAGCATAGTCACCATTGATGCATCACATGCTTATCACATAAAGACAGGAGAAAGGACTTTGCAATTTGCACTGGAAAGATTTATTATACAAAGATTCAAAATGTTAGGGGAAGCACACTGACTGTAACCACCCACCCTGGCCAGGCACCATAGTAACCATTTGCATGAGTTGTTTTAGGACAGGAGGTCCTGGTCAAGGAACACAGAACTAATAAGCCACCACCAACCAGAAGAGTTCGGGAAAGGTCAAAAGGAGACACCACATGTCTGACCACCTCCCAGAATCCTTCTTTCTGGCATCCATCTTGGCTGAACAAGGCATGCACCACCAGGAAGTCAGAATGACTGGCTAAAGACAACCCGGAAACTAATTCCATCACCATAAAACCTGAGATTGCCAGCCACGTGGCAGAGCTGTTCTCCTGGGTTCGCTTACCCTCCTGCTCTCTGCCCGGGCGCCCTTTCCCAATAAAAACTCTTGCTTTGTCAGCACATGCGTCTCCTCAGACAATTCATTTCCGAGTGTTAGACAAGAGCCCGGTTTCGGGCCCTGGAAGGGGTCCCCCTTCCTGCAACAAAAATACAGATAAACAACGCTATGACTTTTTTAAGTTAGAAAAATAAAACAATATGGGAGAGTTTAATTTCTTCAAAATTTTGACAAATTTTGGGTTTCCTTGGTGACGCAATGGATAAGAACACAAGCTCAATCCATGGTCCGAGAAGATTCCACATGCCGCAGGGCAATTAAGCCCATGCCCCACAGCTACTGAGTCTGCACACTCTAGTCCTGTGCTCTGCAATGAGAGAAGCCACTGCAATGACAATCCCCACACACCAGAATGAAGGGTAGCCTCAACTTGCTGCAATGAGAGACAGTCCACGCAAAGCAATGAAGACCCAGTGCAGTCAGAAATAAGTAAATACAAATTTTGACAAACTTCTAAAAAATGTTTACTATAGCATTTTGAAACACAGCCTAAGATATTCCTTTCCGAAATAGGTATATGGGATTCTCTAGGACCGCATCAAAGTTAGCTTTCATGTTAATAAACTGCTTAATTGAAATAGCTTTCATATTATCCTGCTATATACATCTCTTCACACCTGGATAAACGTATAAATGGATAATGTTAGCACATCATTAAATCACATGCAATTCAAAATAATCATTCGATTCAAGCTCTATTCAAAAGAGAAATAGGACAGGGGAAAAGAAATCATTTTGTTTCTGAAATATACAGACTTTTGGGTATTCTTCGCCACTCTGTTCTTTTGTTAGTTCTGAGTGAGCGCTAAGACAAGAGATCTTATCAAGGCCACAGATTAGCCAAAATAAATGAGAACTCAATTTCCCCAAATACCTATGGCCTTTTCCCATTGAAAAATAAATTCAGAGCAATACTACTCAAAGCAAGTGAACAAGCTTTATCAAAGTTTCAAGCAACAAGAAAGACAAGTATCTAGTTTCCACTTAGCATAAACTTGGATCTTGTAATGGAGGTAATAATGAAATGCAGTGGAATGCTTCTTTGGTGGAGAGAGGAATGCTAAGTAAGCAAGAGAATAGAAGAGAAAAAAAAAAGACAAAAGCAGTATGGTCTTTGTGAAGATCACACTGATAAAATGATCAAACTTTACTTAGAGTAACTGATGAAGATTAAAATATAATTCCTTTATGGCAAAGGCAATCAACAATGCATTTGCCTCAAGCTAAAGAAAACTGTATGCCTTCCTTACTCTAGGAGCTTTACCCAGTATTGTTAGCTCTGTAAGAGGACGTTTAATGAATTTTCCTATCAGATATTATCAGCAGGATTTCCTGCCAAAGATTTCTTGGTCCAGCATCTGGAAAAAAGTCACTTCTATAACTAGTTCTGTATATAAACAAGGTAAGCAGAGAAACTCCACAAGCTGATGAAGTTTGTTAGTCTCAGCTAGATGCAATAAAGACCTCTTAATAGATATTATTGATTTTGTTGTAGGTTGTCATTTCAGAATCTAAAGCTACCTGGCAAATTCTCATCTGAAAATAAGGAAAACCTACTAGATGCCTAAATGAGGAAGAAGTCATATGGAATTACAGGCATGGGTGGAAATACTGCCAATGCTAATTGTATCAGGTCAATTTTCCAGGAACTGCTCTTGTTTGCTTTTCTTCCACCTTTTGCTGTGTTTTCACTTCTCATAAAAAAGACCATGAATACTTTGGAGAAAGGAGAACTCACTGGCCTCAAACCAAGGAGTCTGGATGGACTTTTCCATTAAATATCTTGAAAGTCATTTCTCTAACTAGCTTCTTCATATGCAAAATTAGAAGGGTGAGCTAGATGAGCATCACGTCTCTGCAAGAGAAAATAACTATCATATCCAGGATGATTCTATCATACTGCTGCTTTGTCAGAAGGTTTATTAGAGAGAACAGTCAAACAAACACCCAGAAAATAGTCTGAAGATTCTCAACATATTTCATTTCCCACACCATCCACACCTGTCCTCAATCAGCACAGATAATGCTAAAGAGGAATTATTCAAAGTCAAGTACTACATACTGAATTGTATCTGCTTCGTTCAGAAAGGCTGTCTATATGGTAGTACATATAGTCATGAGGGAGAATGCAGAATATATCACAAGACTGAAAGGGAAGAAAAAAAGGAGGCAAAAGCTTTTTAATCGACCACTTAAAAGGTTATGTAGAGGCCACAAGGTGAAGGTATGAAGTATGTTTCTAGTGGAGAATGCTGTCTACTGACAAGGAAACACTCGATATTCTTATGATTTTATTGAGTGAAGAGTCTATAGTGCATTTCAGTCCTGGATCAGTTAAGAATCTGGTATGTAAAAATAAAAGCCCATCAATTCTTAGCATTCCTTTGGGGTTTCTGTGGGTATATGTTTAATAACTGTCATATCTCCAAACAGTTCAGTCTGACCCCCATTTAGTTTAAAAATATAATGATAGTAGCCAGAGTTACCAGCCATGCTTCGATGGTTTAAATGCTCCTAACTGGTACCCCATTAACCAATTTTTTAGTATGCAAACAGATTTATATTTGAAAGGCTCAAACATCCTCAGGAAACTGATTAGGGCACTTCATAAAAGCAGAATCTATTTGCCAAGGTCAAAAAGCTCCTGAATCTCTTCCTCAATTTGATTTTTTTTATGACTTTCTACACCCAAAGTTGTCTCATTTAAGTCCTGTTAATCCCTTGGCAGGGCTGTTTTGAGATATGGATGGGAGGATGATTGGAGAAGGAAATGGCAACCCTTTCACTTTCACTTTTCAATAACTTGGCAGAGCTGTTTTGAAATATGGATGGGAGGATGATATGCAAAGGGTGTCAAGGGTGTGGTCTCAACTATAACAAATACTTTCACACTTTATGTTTTACATCTATTGAATTAGCAAAGATCAAAAGATTTACACTATGTTGATAAGTGTGCTGTAACAGTTATTCACAACATTTTCAGTGGGTGTATTCATTGATACAAATTCTGTGGAGGATTATTTACCAGTATCTATTAAAAGCAAAAAGACTTCTTTGGGGGGACTCGGGAATGCCTCCTCTAGAAATACAAAAGTCTAGAAAAACACAGTCATTGAAGCACTTCTTTACTGGTTGTAATAGCTACCTAATAGGGTTGTTGTAAAGAACAAAATTGGCCTTTTATTGGTGTTAGTAGTTTGCAGATGCGTGTAGTCACTCAGTCGTGTCTGACTCTTTGAGCATGAATTGCAGCCTGCCAGGCTCCTCTGTCCATGGGATTTCCCAGACAAGAACCCTGGAGTGGGCTGCCATTTCCTCCTCCAGGGCGTCTTTCCACCTAGGGATAAAACCCACGTCTCCTGTGGCTCCTGCATTGGCAAGCAAATTCTTTACCACTGAGCCACCTGGAAAGCCCTGGTGTTGGTGGTAAGCACTGATAAAATTTAGCATGTAATTATTATTAGATGGTGGTACAAATCTTTTTTTTTAATACTACAGAATTTCAGAGAAGTAGAGCATAGCCTCATATTCATTATAGTAAAAATAAGCGTATGTGTGTACTACACATACCTGTACCTAGAACATGGAATTTACATTCTTTCTGGTAAAACACCTACTTTTGCTTCATTGACTACACTACAGCCTTTGTGTAGAGCACAACAAACTGGAAAATTCTTAAAGAGATGGCAATACCAGACTACCTTACCTGTCTCCTGAGAAACCTGTATGCAGGTCAAGAAGCAACAGCTAGAACTGGACATGGAACAACAAACTGGTTCAAAATTGGAAAGGAGTACATCAAGGCTGTATATTGTCACCTGGCTTATTTAACTTCTATGAAGAGTATATCATGTGAAATGCCAGACTGAATAAAGCTCAAGCTGGAATCAAGATTGCAGGGAGAAACAGCAATAACCTCAGATATGCAGATGGCACCACCCTAATGGCAGAAAGCGAAGAGGAACTAAAGAACCTCTTGAGGGAAGTGAAAGAGGAGAGTGGAAAAGCTGGCTTAAAACTCAACTTTCAAAAAATGAAGATTATGGCATCCCATCCCATCCCATCACTTCATGGAAAACAGATGGGGGAGAATGGAAACTGAGAGACTTTATTTTCTTGGGTTCCAAAATCACTGCAGATGACCACTGCAGCCATGAAATTAAAAGATGCTTGTTCCTTGGAACTAAAGCTATGACAAACCTAGACAGCATATTAAAAAGCAGATACATCACCTTGCTGACAAAGGTCCATCTAGTCAAAGCTATGATTTTTCCAGTAGTCATGTATGGATGTGTGAGTTGGACCATAAAGAAGCCTGAGTCCCTTTGATGCAAGAATTGATGCTTTTGAATTGAGGTGCTGGAGAAGATTCTTGAGAGACCCTTGGACAGCAAAGAGATCAAATCAGTCAATCCTAAAGGAAATCAATTCTGAATATTAATTTGGAAGGACGTTGAAGCTGAAGCTTCAATACTTTGGCCACCTGATGCGAAGAGCTAATTCACTGGAAAAAACCCTGATGCTAGGAAAGATTGAGGGAAAGAGGAGAAGGGGGTAACAGAGGATAAGATGGTTGGATGGCATCATTGACTCAATGGACATGAAGACTCATGGACAGAAGGCTCCTCTGTCCATGAAATTCTTCAGGCAAGCCCTGGGAAATAGTGAAGGACAGGGAAGCCTGGAATGCTGCAGTCCATGGGGTCGCAGAGAGTCGGACACAACTGAGCAACTGAACAACAACAAAATCCTGCCAATTGGCTAAATTTCTTTACAAAGAAGTATAGTTTATGTATAATAATATGTGTTAATTTCGCAGGAATGTTTCACACTGAAATAAAAATGTCTAAAAGATCAGAGAAAAACACAAAAACCTTGTAATCTGGATCAAAATTATCATTATCTTATTAGAACGTAATTGAGTTGAAGAGTAGTTTAAACATTTTCTGGGTTTTTCTTTTCTGTAGCTAAATGACATTCTAACCATTATCAACCATTCACTTTAGCTGAATGACAAAGAGAAAATATGTGAAGTAAAAGTATATTCATTTGACATTAATCCAAAATAACCAATTTGTTTCTTATGAGCCTGAGCTGTTGCTGAGGTGGATTTGTTTAATTAGAGTAGCAACTTTTCCTCAGGAATCTTCTAATTTTCTTCCAATCACTGGAGTCATGTTTATGTATTTCCTTGCACAGATATACTGCTTCCTCAGACAACTCTTGAGAATAGAACTCTTTATCAGATGATTGAATATCAGCAGTGAGATGACAAGCCAGCTATGTTAAAAATATGAAAAGGCATTTAAATTTAAACATAAAGGAGATCATACGAATGAAAAAATAGAGGGAATGCAGAAGAATGAATTAGGAAAACTCCTTCCCTTCCTTTTCTCTCAAGAGCTTTTCCATACCTAACCAGGAAAGTTGGGTTGTGCTATCCAGTATGGTACCAATATTTAGAGCTGGGCTATCCAATATGGTACCACTAGCCATGTATGACTACTGAGGGCTTGTAAGGTAGCTAGCAAGAAATGAAGAGATGGTGCAAAAAAATGAGTGTAATGTATCTTACTCAAAATTGTTTTAATACTGGTAAATGTGGATATATTTTGAGAACTATATATATGTATATATATATATATATATAATTTCACCTGTTTCATTATACTTTTTATTGTGACTTGTAGAAAAATCGAAATTATATTTTTGGCTCATCGTGTATTTCCATTGGACGGGACAGAACTGAAACATCATTATCTATGACATATGTATGTGCCAGGGTTCCGTTTTGTGTACTTAGCTTCGATGTTTCCAGTAGCTAAGTCTGTCTCTAAAAGGGAAGAACCCATATATCTGTACAACTGCATCTTCACTGGGCTTGGGAAAACTGGTTACTCCCATTATATGGGTCCAGCTTTTCCTCCTCAAAACAAGGTTCTACCCAACACAGGGCTGCAGTCAAAAAACTTGAGTTTCCAGCTAGGTTACCTGGGTAAATCACTGAAATGCTCTTGAGTTCCTGTCTCAGGGACAAAATGTCTGCCTCTCTAGCTATCAGCTAGACTGCTGCGAAAGTCATTTAAGTCATTTAGTTTTATCTCAATAAATGGCGTACTGAACAACGAACCCTTTGCAATCCATCTAAATTGCAGCAGAAATACTGCATCTCTGCTGCCAGTCACACTGCTGTTTACAACAGGTGGCAACTGATTTGTTCATTCCTAAGTCATAACTTGGACTTTTCCATAATGTTTTTTTTTCAAAGCAAGTGAATGGGGCATGGATCTCTGATAAAGTGTATAATGATGATCACAGTATTAGAACTATGAGCAAAGAAACTGTAGATTAAAAACAGATTCAAATTCCATGATTACGTATTCCTGTTAACAACTGACTCTTTCATACACCCATGCATTCACGCAAACATTTGGAGCACGCCCTACTACCACAGCATGAAAACAATCAGGCTTTGGAGTCAGAGATACCTGAATGTTAATTTTAGCCACTTCAAGTGTTCTAGGTGTGTGTGTGGGTGCTAGTCATTCAGTCGTGTCCGACTCTTTGCAACCCCATGGACTGTAGTCCACCAGGCTCCTCTGTCCATGAAATTCTTCAGGCAAGAATACTGGAGTGGGTTGCCACTTCCTGCTCCTCAAGTGTTCTATACAGCCCTGTAAACCCTGTAATGTTGGAATAAACTATTAAGACCAGAAGATTTTTAGGCAATTAAATGAGGTATTAGTTGTAAAACAATTAGCATATTTTCTGGCAGAAGTTTAGCTAAAATAATATTTATTATTATGTACTTACTCTTCTCAATACTGAAGGTACTATAAGACACAGGCTCTGCCTTCAAGGCATTATTTAGATTATCATCCATCAGCTATATTTAAGAAAGTCTATAAGAATGGCTTTTTTAAGAACCCTGGTAACTAAATAGTATGAAATAGTAAATCTCAGGCTATTATCCTGATTTAGCACTGTGTAAGGACAACCTTAACCCTCAGAAGGTCCTTTCAATAAGCCTAAGGAATTTTGCACATTAAAATACAGTTCACCATGTTTCACTTGTTCTTTCAAAACTGTAATTCAGCAAACTCTTGAGGAAAAAATGATTCCCTCTTCTACCATGCTTAAAGTTACCCTAAATACTTTGTTAAATAGATTTCCTCTTAAGACATTTTTTAATAACACACAAAACTGATCATCATCACATCCTAATCAATAATCACTTATCATGATCCTCTAGTTCAGGAAGGGAGGTGAGATATCAATGATGGAAAACAAGGAACCTCTTGTCTCCTTCCATAAACTTAGCTATGTAAACTCTTGCCATGAACAGCCATCATCTTTCCCATTTTTCTGTACTAAACGAGAGAGCAGTAAGATTTCCACAGAAAGGCCCTATGGGCAATTCCGCAAGACTACTGTACTAGAGTTCTCAAAATAAAAGTTGTACCAACTTGTAATCGTTTTTATACAGAGTAGGAGCCACACTGACACAGAAAAGTGATTCTGCCACCTACGATGAAAACAGATTATGAGCCTCCCTTCTGTAGATAGCTACAATATCACAGCTCAGACGCTCCACACGTTGGAATGACTACTTTTTTTTATTGTGTCTTTCTTTCTTTTTGTGCTGGGTCTTTGTTTCTGTGTGTGGGCCTTCTCTAGTTGCAGCAAGTGACGGCTACTCTCCAGTTACAGAGGCTTCTCTAGTTGTCGAGCACATGCTCTAGGGCATCTGGGCTTCAGGAACTGCGGTTTCTGGGCTCTAGGGCACAGGCTCAGGAGCTGCAGCACACGGGGTTAGCTGTCCCATGCCATGTGGGACCCTCCCGGATCAGGGATGGAACCCATGTCTTCTGCCATTGGCGGGCCGATTCTTTACCACTGAGCCACCAGGGAAGCCCCTGGAATGACTGCTTTTAAATCAACCAAATACTGTCCAATAACTATTAACTGATAACAGAAGACAAAACCCCATTTTCAAAAGACTTAACATGTTATTTTTAATTAGGTCTAAATTCTAAGCATTCATATATGTTTTCATATATACTTCAAGTTGTTATAGTTCAAGACTACCCTCAAAACCCAAGTAAAATGACTTAACAATCAGAGCCTCAGTATCTTGAGCTGTAAAATGGAGACACTTGTATCTAAACCGCAGTCCTATTAGAAATTACAGTCTTATTACTACTATTGGCTAGGGCAGGGGTCTGCTAACTTTTTCGTAAAGATCTAGAGGATAAATATTTTCAGCTTTGCAGACCATAAAATCTGTATCAGAGCTACTCAATTCTGTTGATGTAACATGAAATCAGTATAAACACTACAAACACAGATGAGTGGGGCTGTGTGCCATTAAACCTTATTTATGGACACTGACATTTGAATGTCATGATTTTCATATCATGAACTACTATTCTTTTGTATTTTTCCAACCATCTACAAATTAAAACAACAACAAAAAACTTGCTTAGTAAGTGGAAGACATATAAAGAAGTAGATAACCGAATTTGATCACCTGGCCATAGATTGCCAACCCCTTGGCCAGAAGACTCAGATCCAAACTTAGGTAAATTGATTATGTATTTAACTGGGCAAAATGTTTTTGTTAAAAATCACTTGTAACAAATTGAAAATGCTTTTCTCTATATACAAAACCATGGTACTTTAATTTGCTTAACTTTAAATTCTGTTTAACACTTTTTTTCAGGGAAAAAAAGAAACTTTTCACTATTTAATCACCTCTCACTTTATAGGTCTTTTAGTAGTATTTTCTAACATAGAAAGTTCAACTATGGTACTTCAAAAGATTGCAAACAAATTTATTTACAGTACTTGTTAAACATACTGCTTATTTTCCTTACTAAATTAACTGTGGTTTGTGAAACAAACAAATGAATCCAACAACACAAGATGCAAAAACAATTTCAATAAGTAGGTCTTCATTTACTATTTAATCTCCTTTCTGCCACTGACTTAAAAACATCTGCCAGGAAGAGGTGCAAACACTATATTTCTCCAGTTACATAATGTTAATTATAATGGAATTACACCACAAATAAAATCTTAATCATGTTGGCCACTCTTCTCTGTGTTCTTATTACTTACTCAGACTCCCAATCCATTAAATCTGTTGTGCTGCCTTATTAAAAACGGCAGAATTGCAGGGAGAGAGAAGATGAATTTGATTTGGTCAAAAGGTCAAGGCATAATAATTTACTTGAATAAGTACAGTGGGGCATCATCTTTTCATCCCTTTATATCTTGTGCTTTCAATGCTGAATTATATTAATAATGAACAAAAGACAGTGAATATCAATGGCAGTTATCCTTAGATGATCAAGCAAACAGACAACACCATTTTAGTATTAGTTGACTTTAGTGTTAGCTGTTCTCCTGACATTAAGTTAGAGTTTACAGAGATTTAACAATCATTCCTAATCCATCATTATCTTGTAATCCAATTTATTTATCTTATTGAACCTAATTACAATGACAAGTAAAATTTTTAGGGATACAAAGATTAGTATTCTAAGACAGAAAAGTTCAAAAGTGGTCAGAATAGGTTTCTGTTTTGTTTTCTGAGTCATGGCATCACAGTAGCCCCCAAACATTGAACACATTATCCACAATACATGGATGCACATGCCTACACATAGTTAAATACAAAGGTAGTGACAGAAGGCAGTATAAAGCAGGGATTAGGAGCACACACTTATAGAACCGGACTGACCAGTTTTGTAAACTCAGCCATTTATATATGTGTGTGACCTTAAATAATTCACTTATTTTATGCCTGAGTTTCTTTGTATGCAAAATGGGAAAAAAAGAACAGCTTTTGGGTTTCCCTGATAGCTCAGTTGGTAAAGAATCTGCCTGCAACACAGGAGACCCTGGTTCAATTCCTGGGTCGGGAAGATCCCCTGGAGAAGGGATGGGCTACCCACACCAGTATTCTTGGGCTTCCCTTGTAGTTCAGCTGGTAAAGAATCCACCTGCAATGAGAGAGACCTGGGTTCAATCCCTAGGTTGGGAAGATCCTCTGAAGAAGGGAAAGACTACCCACTCCAATATTCTGGCCCTAGAGAATTCCATGGACTGTATAGTCCATGAGGTTGCAAAGAGTTGGACATAATTGAACAACTTTCACTTCACTTTTCACAGAATGTTAGAATGATTAGAAAAATATGCATAAAGTTTTTATTACATTATCTGACATAAAGTAAGAACATGTAAATGTTTGCCAAATAAAGCAATGGCTAAAAATGTATTTTCCATTGAATAATATTCTACATTACTCCTTCTTTATAATACTTGAATTCTAATAGGTCATTACTATAAAGCTTTTCTTAGACCTTCGTAAGAAAAACAAGACATAAGAACAGTCCCTCTGTAATAAACATTTGTCAATGATACATTTGATACAGGAATCTAAGTGTTGTTTGGCTCAAATACCACCAATGTCTGACACAACTGATGAAACAAAATTACAGGGAACAGGGCCCTTACTTCAAAAGCACCTAATAATGAAGAAGCCTTTAACCAGCTGTACAGACTTGAGTCCCCTATACTAAGCCCGAAAATCAGCCACTTCACTGGCTCCTGCTCTGTACATAAAGTGTTTGCTCTCAGTTCCATAAGTTCTTTTATTCTAGATATCCCTATGACCTGTCTCCAAAATTCCAGGTCCTCATCAATAAACTTGACAAGATTCTTAACTGAGCCCCATTTAGCAGCACATCACTTTGCTAACTACCATAGGGAATGTCAAGACACAAAGGAGGCAGGCACAAACCATCAAGGAGATTAAAATCTATTTAGACAAACAAAACATTACAAAGGTGGACAACAATGGCAACATGAAGCCAACAGAAAGGAAGTAAGAACTCAGAAGGCAAGCATAGGTGCACTGCTTTAGTGTCCTTACAGCATTCTCACCAGTACAGTAATTCGTTCTGTGCCCCCAATCCACCGTTGATCAGCAAGTTAAAAAAAAACAAAAAACAACTACCATCTTGATATTACAGATAAAACAGAGTCTCCGGAAATCTAAGTAACTTGCTCAAGGTCTTAAAATTAGACATAAACCCATAGTGCAGAACCTAGATCTTCATGCTCACATTCATGATTTTAAACTACGGCACTCCGTTTCCTTAAAGGAGAGACCCACAGGATTCGAGCACTCTGTGATCACTCGCCAGAGAGAGGGGATGAGCCAGTTCATGATGAGTGGTCAGAAGAGAGCATCTGACAGAAGAGGGGAAGGTCACCGCAAGTGGAAAATGGCATCAGCCCAACAAGGTATAGAAAAAGTTCAGGTTAATGGCTTTACAGAAAGTGTTTGGAAAGGAAATCTGTGTTGACAAGAACAGCAAAGTCATCAGCTACTATTCTGCACTTCCTATTGGCTGTGAAAAAGATGGCGGAGAAGGACCGGAATTTTAAAGCAACTGTGTTGAGCATTATCAAGTTAAATTCCAACTCCAGCAGTACTAATACCCTTCTATCTCTTTATCTCGAGACTAATATGACCTACACACTACACACTCAGTCAATCTGATTAACTTGGGATCCCCAAACCAATTGCTACCCCATACTGAGTGATGGGGGACAATTAGGCAAACCTTAAGATATATGGTACACTTAGGATGTTAGAAGCACTGCACTAAAATCTTTCAGATTATTTCATTTATTCTTCAAAATAACCACAGCAGCTGTGTCAGGGTCCTCAAGACTCCCCCTAAAATTAAAGGCTTGCTAGTTTCAGCATGTAAGCTTCACTTGTGTGTAAGATTTATGACAATGGTGTAGTAGGAAAACAAAGATAGGTAATCAAGAAAAAAACCACAGGCAGAGTCTGGAGTAATCCAAATGCCAAGCTTCCTTCTGCTCTCTCCCAAGGAAGTGGTCACAGAGAGTGTACACTTTCCCAGCAATGACGATGCATCAATACGTCTGCAATCTTTCTATCCAGAGAAGCTGATTAGAGACTCAATGTGGGCACTGAGAATTAGTTTTGTTTGTAGGAGGGCTGGCCACATAGGTACTCTCTGCTAGAACTACCTAAATTCCATACAACTGAAAGAAAGCAGATATTCAACATACTCCAAATTATTTGTACAGGCAGCTTATATATACTGAGCTACTCTTACCAATTACAAAAATTCGTATTATTATTAGCCAAAGGTCAATCTCACATGCATGCCTCTTAGGATAGTAGTCTTAGGTCTAACATATCAACCGTTTCCTACACAGAGGAAATTATTATTATTTCATGCAGATGAAGTAACTAAATTACAGATAGCATCACTGTCAAGCAGGAGTCAGTCTCAGTGTCGTACACTGTGAAATTAACTTGAGTTTTCCACTCAAAATACCAACTGGAGGAGTATCTATTTACTGGTTGTTCATCCCCTATTGGCTAAGGTTCTCAGGAGGTATTAACCCTTCATTATTACACCCCTGTAGTAGGAAATGACAACCCACTCCAGTATCCGTGCCTGGAAAACTTCACGAACCGAGGAGCCTGGCAGACCCCAGTCCTTGGGGTTGTAAAGAGTCGGACATGACTGAGCGCTACACTGCACTGCATATTAGAGAAATCTTAGGGCACAAAGCAAGAATCCCTGAAGCAGAACACAACCTGGTTTTGCAACAAGGATGGGAGCCAAAATTTGCACCCAGAGAATCACAGATGGGGCATAGAAAGTATCAATAGCCTGTATTAGACCCCAGGCTAATATCTACCATACCTGAGTCCTAATCCTTATGCCATACCTGAGTCATCATGGTGGATTCTATCAAATTCCCTCATAATGGATTAGAAGTCCCTAAGTAGCTGTCTTTTCTTTTTCTTTTTTTTCTTTTTGGGCTCCAAAATCACTGCAGATGGTGACTGCAGCCATGAAACTAAAAGACACTTGCTCCTTGGAAGAAAAGTTATGACCAACCTAGACGCATATTAAAAAGCAGAGACATTACTTTGCCAACAAATTTCCATCAAGTCAAAGCTATGGTTTTTCCAGTAGTCATGATGTGAGAGTTGGACTATAAAGAAAGCTGAGGGCCAAAGAATTGATGCTTTTGAACTGTGGTGCTGGAGAAGACTCTTGAGAGTCCCTTGAACTGCAAGGAGATCCAACCAATCCATTCTAAGGGAGACTAATCCTGAGTGTTCATTGGAAGGACTGATGCTGAAGCTAAACTCCAACACTCACACCACCTGATGTGAAGAACTGACTTCTTGGAAAAGACCCTGATGCTGGGAAAGATTGCAGGTGGGAAAAGAAGGGGACAACAGAGGATGAGATGGTTAGATGGCATCACCAACTTGATGGACATGAGTCTGAGTAAGCGCCAGGAGCTGGTGATGGACAGGGAAACCTGCTGTGCTGCAGTCCATGGGGTTGCAAAGAGTTAGACACAACTGAGCAACTGAACTGAACTGAAGTAACTTTCTTTACTGTCTGAGCCACAAGGGAAGAGGAATAAACAGTACAGACCAATGTGACAGTGCTAACTTCAGTTTGTCTGGCAAGGAGGATGATAAGAGTAAAAATCAGTCTTAAAAATTCCATGCATCTCAGCTCAGCTTTCTTTACAGAAAGCCTATATGAGGTCAGCAACTGTTGATACAAATACAAAGCTAATATAAATAAATAAATAAAATTTTAAGTTTTGTAGAAAGCCTGACTCTGACTCAGTTTGGTTTCTGCTCAACACTTCAGGAGACATGAAGGTTTTATTTACATATTTGAAGAACTACTGATTAATAAAAGTAATATTTTTCAAGGGTTAGAAAATTACTACCACCGAGTTTTAGAATATTCATCCCCCCACCAAAGAAACTAAGTAAGTTCACTCCCGTATTGCTATTCAAAGTCATTCCCAATCCCCCTCCTTCTAACCCCTAGCAATCACCAACATATTTTTTGTCATTATGAACTTGCCTATTCAGAAACTTCATATAAGTGGAATCATACAGTATATGGCCCTTTGTGACTGGTTTCTTTTATGTAGCATAATGTTTACAAGGTTAATCCATGTTATAGCATGTATCAGTAATTCATTTATTTTTATTTACAAATAATATTCTATCACATGAATATTACATACTTATTTATCTGCATATCAGTTGATGAAAATTTAGGATGAATCCACATTTTAATGACTAATGCCCCTTTGAACAGTGTGGCTTTATGTTCTCATTTCTCTTGAGTAAATTCTTAGGGGTTAAATTTCTGGGTCAAATGATAACCTTTATGTTTAATAGTGAGGTACAGCCAAACAGTTTTCCAAAAAGCTATGTTATTTTACAATCCTATCAGTAGTGTATGAGAGTTCGGATTTTTCCACTTTTTCATCAACACTTGTTACTGGCAAATACAAATATTTGAAGGCCAGTTACTTTCAGGACATCAATGGTTTGACTAAGAAACTTCCTCATTATTTGCATTCAATATTCATAAATACATATTTAGGAGAATACCTTCTCTTGGAGTTGACAGTTACAAATGCCTGCAGACTACAAAAATGACATGCCCTCTAATAGTTGTTATCACAGTGGGAAAACAAAAACAGCCTCACCTACACATAACAGGTGGCAGACAGTGGTAAGTTTTCACAGTAATTCCAAATGGAAAGATCAAACCCAAGAAGGTATGATTTGAGGATTACTGGGGCTTCCCTGGTAGCTCAGAAGTTAAAGCGTCTGCCTGCAATACGGGAGACCTGGGTTCGATCCCTGGGTCGGGAAGATCCCCTGGAGAAGGAAATGGCAACCCACTCCAGTATTCTTGCCTGGAGAATCCCATGGAGCCTGGTAGGCTACAGTCCACGGGGTCGCAAAGAGTCAGACACGACTGAGCGACTTCACTTCACTTAATCAGAGTAGCATTTGAGTGGGAGTAGAAGAACCTAACAAAAGAGAAAGGTAGATGTCATGAACTGAAGGTTTGCATCCCCCCAAGTTCATGTGGTGACGCCTTACCACCAACGTCATGGCATTTGGAGGCGGAGCCTTTGGAAGGTAATTAAGTTTAGATTAAGTCATGTGGGTAGGGCTTTCCACAATGGGATCTGTGTCCTCATAACAACAGACAGACCCCAAACCTAGCCTTCAACATGTAAAGAACACAGGAAGAAGGTGGCAATCTGCAAGCAAAAGGGTTCTCATCTGAAACCCCATCTCTTGACACTCTAGTCTTTGACTGCTCAGCCTCTGTAATTCTGACAAATAAATACCTGCTCAAGCAACTCAGTATATGGTATTTTGTATGGCAGCTTGCTCTAAAACAATAGCATACCAGATGCAGGAAACATTATGAGTGACAACATAGAAAAACAAATGAGAGGTTGTATTTATCTAAAATCAAGTAGTGAAACACAGAACTCATTTAAACTTGTCTTCTGATGGTGGAAACAATATTCTCCTGGTAAATGGAAAGGAAATGGAAAGAGAATCTAAAATTAGATGTAGGAAGAAAGTTGTCATAGGGAAATAAATAGAATCATGGCATGAATTTGGCAAAGCTAATTCCATTAACTTTAAGGTCTATAATTCTGAAAAATGCCATCTTTTATTGGGGAATATTTGATAACTTATGATCCACCTCAAAACAACCATAAAAAATAATGCTTAAATCAGCCTCCAATGTGAATAATGATCATGAGTTATAAGTAAATAAACAAATCTGTTATAAATTACATTGCCATAATTAAAACAAAAACAAAGTCGTATTTTTATTTCCTTTTATTGTTAATACAGGCCAAAATTTAAGAAAACTCCAAGGAGTGTAGAAAAGCCAAGACACAGAACTGTCCCAAGTTAAGGAACTGGTTGAAATAAAAATCACCAACTCATTTCCTTCAGAGTTACTGTTCATATCACACTAGACACATGAAAATTAGCACTGCAACAGTTCACCATTTCCATGCATCTAGGCATTCACAGATGAGCAGATCTGCCTCCTAGGAATGTGTTGAGAATTAGTATCTGCAAGCTCTGAGTAAACCTAGGGGACAGCTGAGCCCAAAGTCTCATCACTTCTTTAAACATTTAACACCTTCAACTCTAGCATTCTCTTTAACAGATGCTCCTCACATCCCACATGTCAGCACAGCTTCCTACAGTTCCTAAATATAGAAAACATGATGACACATTTTGGTCCTAACTGATAAGAAAAACTGGAATTGCCATAGGACTGTCTGATAAGCCACTCCTAGAATGATGAGATATGGAAGGACTTCATTCCTGAGAGAAAAAGGTGGGGGAGAAGAATGGTGAATCAGGAACAATCCTCCTTAGTTACGTCTAATCTTTTACTCTGCCTTTATAGCAGGAGAAAGGATCCCTTTGGTTTAACACAATAAACACAAGTTTCAGAAAAAGTATACAAGGTAAAGAACCAGCAATAAGGAATTGTTACAAATATTTAAACCAGTTTGCAAATCAATTTCTAAACATCCAGACCTGGGCATGTATGGGAAAATAGCAATTATTAGACTTAATATTTTAAAAGAAAATTACAAAATATATACCTGTTTCCAACTTCTTTAAAAATAGAAACATACCATGATAATTTGATCTCAAAATGCACATCTATAAACTTTCACTTTACCTGTAACTGGTTCGATCATTAAATTGGGTTGTACATTTAAATTCTTGTGCTTTTATCTCCCCTTAACTCCTCCACAGAAAGCTGTGATTAAATTGATGGTGTCTCTTCCTAACTTTAGGCACACGCCAACCTCTTTCATGTCTTCAGACACTCTGTACCTGCATTCCTGGCCCCCTGTAATCTTGTCCTCCTTGATCTTCGCATGCCTGCTTTTCACATCCTGTGAAACTCAGCTGAAATATTTTCTTCTAAAAAACACTGGCTTTCCCTTTAACACTAATTAGCCTCCATCCTTGTAGCAGTCCATGTAGCCCTCTCTTCCTTCCCCTTCAGTCACAACATTGCTATCACTGTACCTCTTTCTTATCTTCACACCACTTCTCTATTTGCTTTTACAAATTTAGTTATTTATCTCTTACCATTTCCTTCTGAAGACTTTAAGCTCCACGAATGGCAGATCTATATTTAATTTATTTACTGCTCTTGGTATACCAACAATTTTTGCTGTTGTTGGTCAATCGCTCAGTTGTTTCTGACTCTTTGCCACCTCATGGACTGCAGCACACCAGGCTTCCATCAATGGTCCTTCACCATCTCCCGGAGCTTGCTCACACTTAGGTCCACTGAGTGGGTGATACCATCCCACCATCTCATCCTCTGTCATCCCCTTCTCCGCCTGCCTTCAGTCTTTCCCAACATCACTGTCTTTTTTAAAGAGTTAGCTCTTTGCACCAGGTAGCCAAAGTATTGGAGCTTCAGCTCATTTGAAGGCACTCAAATATTTTTTCAAATAATACACATTGTGTATCTTTACATCTGGATTGCTACAGAAAGTTAATTATAGCTTCATGAAAATCTTTTTTCTTAACGCACTGCTTTATTTTCCAAACTTTATAAAATGAACACATGTGTTTGACTTGTAAAATCAAGGAAAAAACAATCTGCTTTTGTGAGGGTTGCTTTCCCTTTAAAACGCTATTCTTAGGGCTTTGGTTTTCTGATAACCTCCATATATTTAGGTCAAAAGCAGTCATTTACTGCTTGATGTTCAGAATATAGGTATTAGTACATCTATGAAGATGAGGTTCACATTAGTAAAGAAGAAATTGAAATATCTGATAGCTCTAGAAATGATCATGACCTTCAAAACTTTCTGAAGGAAGAAAAATAGGTGTCAAACAATTGACAGATTTTGTAAAAGAGTAGAACAAACAGCGTGAAACCACTTTTAGGAATGACAGCAATCAATCTTTTTCTTAAATGGCAGCGTCCACAGCAGAGAGCAACTTGTTGGGAACCAGATCAGCCCTCTAGGCCAGGAAAGTGCCAGGAGAAGTACCATGTAAGCATGATAACAAAGAGCAACCTTCCTATATTACAGACAGGAAGGAAGTCCAGAAGAAGATAAGGCATTGATAAAGCATGGGGGAAGAAGAACCATACCACAAAAAAAAAAAAAAGCCCCGTTGCACCAAAGTCCCAAAGAAGCAAACTAAAAGGCGATGAACTTTAATCCTTGAAACAGAAACTTTAAGAAGTTAGATAAAGTCTGAATCCTACATTTAATGTCAGATCCTAAAGGAATAGGTTTTGAGACAGAGTATTCTACTTCTTAGAATGTGGGTCCAAGTACATGCCATATTAAAAAAAAAAAAAAAAAAGTCTTGTTATTTGAACTAAGTCACAAAGTAAAGGCCAGACTAGCAACAGGTATAATCCACCCACAGAATGGGTGGTCTACAGAGGAGTGGGCTATAGCTCCCTCAAACCTGTTACAAAAGGGCAAGATCTATTCAGAAAGAGTAGATGAGGCTGAGCCTGCAAGGATTTCAAAATGCTGTAGCTATGGGGTGAGAAAGTATGTGAACCAAAACCAGTCAGGGCACAGTATCAACTATAATCAAAATAAGAGAAATCTTCAACACTTGGTGTGAATGTGAACGGGTACAAGCACTTCAGAAAACAATTCACTAGTGTATCTAGTAAAATTGACACACATACCATACAACTCAATGATTCAACATCCGTGGGTATGTTCGTAAAAAAACGTTTACATCATAAGCATGTATGCATCAGAGGATTTGTTGCCATTGTTAAAATGACATTTTTGAAACTAAAATGCCTAACTATATGAGAACAGATAAACTTCATGTGATTCAGTCAGACACTAGACTATTACACTGCATTTAAATGAACTGCTATGAGTGTTGATCATACTGAATATTGGGAGAAAGAAAGCAATTAGCCATAGGATATGCACTGTATCATGTTTTTAAACTTTAACACAAAATAGTGTGTGCATATGTATGTGTGTGTATATGTATATATACAAACATATTAGCATAAAAAGATGTGTATAAAAGTATAAATATTTGAAAAAAAAAAGTATAAATATTTGAATATGAAGGGAAAACACTTAAACCAGGATAATTAATACCTCTAAAGAGGTAGGAAGGAGACTTGGGTGAGAGGAGCTTCATTTGTATCTGTAACTTAAAGGTTTGACTGTATCTATAATGAAAATGGTTCTAAATAAATAGCAAAGTAATAAATTGTTTTCAAAGGTGGTTAAGAATACATGGATATGAATTAGTATTATCTTCTATAGGATTTATCTTTATAATATTTATAACTTTAACAATCAAAATGATAAATTTTTTTTGCAGAACTTCTTTTCAACTTAACAGCAATATTTTAAATTACTGTTAAGTAAGAGCTCACATTACATTTAAGAGTACTGAAGAGTAGGCACACTGAGATTTATTAATTGTGTACTTACTGAAATATAGACTGAGTCTATACTCCAGTAGAAATGCTCTCTTATCTAAGGCTTTGATAGTCTTCACATAATCAGTGTGGCTGACTTTATATGATCGTTTTCATGGAATCCATGCTCTTTTACTGACTTTGTGGTGGTGGTGGGGGGACAAACCTTATGTTGTCAAATGTCATGTTAGGAGGATTAATACTATAATGTCAAATTATAATGTCAAAATTCAGTCATGCATAATTTCCTCCCTTTCATCTGAGACACTCTCTTTTACCACCATTACTAATTTTTGAAAGGAAAAGTGAAAGATGGGGGTGGCACTATCCCTTTCAAGGGAAAAAGTGACAGATATTTATAAAAGTTCAATATAAAACAAATGTAAACCTGATCAGTTCTTGATCACTGCTATCGTGAAGACACCATTTAAGATTTATCACTGTAATCTACTCATCAACTGTCCAAATTGAAGAAGAAAATAACATCAACTGATCTGAAGCACTGGATTATTTGAGGATATAGGAATACGCAGACTTCAAATGAAGTATTTGTACTCGTATCCCCTTAAGCTGCACTGAACCGAATTTCCACACTCAGGAGGCTAATGTGTTTAAACCACATTACCCACCTTATCTCTAGAAGCAAACCTTGGGCAAATACACATTTTTAAAAGATTCAGTCCTACCTTCCAATTGTGGAAATCTCTTAAATTAAGCCTAGGTAGAAAACATGCACAATCTGTAACTATGAAATGAGAGTGAAAAAACATAATATTCCAACAAATAACATGATGTAATGAATCTGAGTATGAAACAAACCTTCTAGCATTTTCTACCCTCATTTCTGAAAACAGTAAGGATTACAGAATGGCAATCAGTCCATTCCAACACCACCAAACAAAAATAAAGTCCACTGATACAGTTGTTGCTAACCTCATCCCAGTTTCTGTAATCTTAGATGTGTACAACTAAGTCACTCACAGCAAAAACATATCTTTAACTGATTCACTTTGCTATTTTGTTACTGTATGCTTCCCGGGAAATTATTTCCAATAAGAAAAACACTATCTCATTTCACCAATAGACTACTTAACTTCAGAAAAACAAAACCTGCTTTTCAGGGGGAAAGTGGAACTGGGTGATTGGCAGTTGGCAAAGCTGATGCGAGCCTGGTGAACACTTGATCTGTTGGCAACAGAAACCCTTACACTGCACTGCACATCAGCTGAATTTGAGACCTTGGCAACATGAGCGTATTCATTAATATTGACTGCTACTTCTCAGTGGAGAAACAGTGCTGAAGGTACAGGTGTAGATCATTCCAACTTTTTTCTTAGAAAATAACACACATCTGTTCACTGTAAAGTAATTACTGAATGGTAATTAGGACTTAAGCACTGGGGTTTAAATAACAAAAGGAGTTTTTAGGACTTGGCCCAAATAGAACAAATGAAATCTCAAGTTCTGTGCTATTTCACAATATAGCTTCTGAGAGGCAAGGAGTGAAACAGAAAGAACACCTAACTACCTAACTATGGGCTAAGAGCTTCCAGCTCATAGTCCTTTGCTCCCAACCTGACCAGCTTGTGAAGCTGAGCCATATATCTCATCCCTCTGGACCTGAATCTCCTCACCCAGAAAATGGGGAACTAGACAAAAGGTGACAACTCTCAACTCCACCATTTTAGGTGTCCCCTGACTTTCAGATATTTTAAAATAGTAATTTCAGTCAGTAGGTCAGGTTCCCAATTTGCTATCCAACACCAGACCAACCACATTATTAATTAAATTGATGCCAATATTAACAGATACCTAGAAAGTTCAGGTATACCTAGAAAATCAGGATCATCGAAAAAGCCAGAGTTTCAGAAAAACATCTATTTCTGCTTTATTGACTAAGCCAAAGCCTTTGACTGTGTGGATCACAATAAACTGTGGAAAATTCTGAAAGAGATGGGAATACCAGACCACCTGACCTGCCTCTTGAGAAACCTGTATGCAGGTCAGGAAGCAACAGTTAGAACTGGACATGGAACAACAGACATGGAACAACAGAACAACAACTCCTTTTCCAAGGAAAAGGAGTACGTCACGGCTGAATATTGTCACCCTGCTTATTTAACTTACATGCAGAGTACATCATAAGAAATGCTGGGCTGGAGGAAGCACAAGCTGGAATCAAGATTGCTGGGAGAAATATCAATAACCTCAGATATGCAGATGACACCACCCTTACGGCAGCAAGTGAAGAAGAACTAAAGAGCCTCTTGATGAAAGTGAAAGAGGAGAGTGAAAAAGTTGGCTTAAAACTCAACATTCAGAAAACTAAGATCATGGCATCTGGTCCCATCACTTCATGGCAAACAGATGGGGAAACAGTGGCTGACTTTATTTTGGGGGGCTCCAAAATCACTGCAGATGGTGACTGCAGCCATGAAATTAAAAGACACTTACTCCTTGGAAGGAAAGACCAACCTAGACAGCATATTAAAAAGCAGAGACATTACTTTGCCAACAAAGGCCCATCTAGTCAAGGTTATGGTTTTTCCAGTGGTCATGTATGGATGTGAGAGATGGACTATAAAGAAAGCTGAGTGCCGAAGAATGGATGTTTTTGAACTGTGGTGTTGGAGAAGACTCTTGAGAGTCCCTTGGCTGCAAGGAGACCCAACCAGTCCATCCTAAAGGAGATCAGTCCTGGGTGTTCACTGGAAGGACAGATGTTGAAGCTGAAACTCCAATATTTTGGTCACCTGATGTGAAGAGCTGACTCATTTGAAAAGACCCTGATGCTGGGAAAGACTGAGGGCAGGAGGAGAAGGGGACGACAGAGGATGAGATGGTTGGATGGCTTCACCGACTTGATGGACACAGGTTTGGGTGGACTCTGGGAGTTGCTGATGGACAGGGAGGCCTGGCGTGCTGTGGTTCAAGGGGTTGCAAAGAGTCGGACACGACTGAGCGACTGAACTGAACTGAACTGAACTCAGCCCAGACAGTGCATAAAAACATGGACTGTTAGGCAGACCTGGTATTACCATATTTAAACCTTAGTGTTTTATTTATAAAAGAGGAATAACACCCCCTTGTGGGAGAGAATGGCTCCTTGTTTAGCAAGGTTATTTCCTTTCCCTATTGCACCAACGGCCGGATTACATAGCCCAGACTCCCTTGCAATTAGGTGTACCCATATGACTGAGTTCTCACCAATGGCACATGGATAAAAGGACAGATACCTTTTCTATGTAACACCATTCTTGCTATCCTCACGTTTTTTCTCCCTTCTTGTGTCAGATGGAACACAAAATCCAGCAAAGGTTTCAGAAACTCTGTGAAAGGATAGACCACAGTTGGAAGGACACATGTATAATAAATGGTTAGGTGAAATAAAAACATCTATTCCATGGTGCTTGTGTCTTACAGCACGAGGTAACCCAACTATATGCTCCTGTACTTGGGCAGTTATATATATTATATGCAGGGAATTTTTTGGTGGTCCAATGGTTAAGAATCTGCCCTTCAGGGCAGAGGATAAGGAGGGAGGGAACATGCTACGAAGGAACTAAGATCCCACATGCTGTGGGGCAACTAAGCCCTTGTACCACAACTACTTTCAGCGAAAGGTCCTGCATGATGCAACTAAGCCCCAATGCAGCCAAATAATACATTAACTTAACAAAACATTACATGTAAAAATCAACTGAAAATTCTTATCACAGTGTTCAGAAACAATGCATATTAAACTCCTGCTAGCTATAATTTTTTATCACCTTTCTGATATTTATCAGTTGACACATCTGTATATTTTTCTCACTTTAGTCAATGTCAAACTGCAGAGACACCATAAGTGACCAACTGCTACAGCTAAGTCACATCAGTCGTGTCCGACTCTGTGCGACCCCATAGACGGCAGCCCACCAGGCTCTCCCGTCCCTGGGATTCTCCAGGCAAGAATACTGGAGTGGGTTGCCATTTCCTTCTCCAATGCATGAAAGTGAAAAATCAAAGTGAAGTGCTCAGTCGTGTCCGACTCTTAGCAACCCCATGGACTGCAGCCTACCAGGCTCCTCCGTCCGTGGGATTTTCCAGGCAAGAGTACTGGAGTGGGGTGCCATTGCCTTCTCCGAAATGACCAACACACATATTTAAAACAAAATAGACTCTAAAAGTCATTCTTAATATTACTAACAAATCCAAATACTGTCCAAGAAGAAACAAGTATGGCTTTTTTCTTCTTTCAGTAAAAATTCAATGCTTAAAAAATGTTATTTCACGGTAAAGGAGAACTCACATTCATTATTTAGAGCACACTGGCACAAAGGTATATTGATTTCTAGGTTTTATAATGAAATTTGCTTGATGTGGTTTTCTTCACAAATGAAATGAACATTGACCTGCCTGATTGCATATTGACAATAAAATCATCCTTAGATACAGAAGCCGTTGTAGATACTGTCAAGGAAAGTTAGACATGATGAACAGCCTCTTTTATAGGTTGACAATATTAGCGTTGATCCTAACTTTGATCTTTCCGTATGGTTTAGAAAGAGCAGGCAGAAAGCAGTTAGTTCTCTACTACCTCACTTTACTTCAAAATAATCCTGTTTCAAGAACTTACTTGAGAAGTAGGGGGAGAGAGGGCCCATGGAAGGAAAAAGCACATTGTAAGAGTTTACAACAACCAAACAAACACAGGTGAAACATTCTCACCTGTCAGTAAGCATAACTGCCTAGGAAAAAGAAAAAAAAAAAGACCAGAAGAGCTACAATACTCGGGCAAAGTATTGAAATGTATTCAACTGTTTTGCATTTCCTCAAAATGAGAATTTCATCTCTCACAATTGCTGATTAAGTGTTTCTGTGGTTATCTGCATAGGATACACTATCTTATCCACTCAGTATAGACGTTTATTTAAAAATCTTACACAACTGCAAAGGGAGAAACAGTTTTCTGAGAACTGTATACATGTCACTTGCTGAGACAAATATTATTTCTGTTGGATTCTGTGTTTCTAGTATTATTGTTTGACCTTCAGAGGGAAAGAACTGTTAAAACTGCACAAGCACACTCTTCACTCATTACTGGGCAGCTAATAAGTGCCTGATGTGCATTCAGTTCAGTTCAGTTTAGTTGCTCGGTCGTGTCCGACTCTTTGTGACCCCATGCACTACAGCACGCCAGGCCTCCCTGTCCATCACCAACTTCCAGAGTTTACTCAAACTCATGTCCGTTGAGTCGGTGATGCCATCCAACCATCTCATCCTCTGTCGTCCCCTTCTCCTCCTGCACTCAACCTTTCCCAGCATCAGGGTCTTTTCAAATGAGTCAGCTCTTCGCATCAGGTGGCCAAAGTATTGGAGTTTCAGCTTCAGCATCAGTCCTTCCAGTAAACACCCAGAACTGATCTCCTTTAGGATGGACTGGCTGGATCTCCTTGCTGTCCAAGGGACTCTCAAGAGTCTTCTCCAACACCATAGTTCAAAAGCATCAATTCTTCGGTGCTCAGCTTTCTCTACAGTCCAACTCTCACATCCATACATGACCACTGGAAAAACCATAACCTTGACTAGACGGACCTTTGTTGGCAAAGTAATGTCTCTGCTTTTTAATATGCTGTCTAGGTTGGTCATAACTTTCCTTCCAAGGAGTAAGTGTCTTTTAATTTCATGGCTGCAATCGCCATCTGCAGTGATTTTGGAGCCCCCCAAAATAAAGTCAGCCACTGTTTCCACATCTATTTGCCTGATACGCATTAGGCTCTTAAAAAAATAAAAAAGGTATGATCCCTGTTCTTGAAGAACTTATAATTGAATAAGAACTTGACTGAGTTGTATCTGAGGCCCAAATTGGCTTCAGAAATATACAGGTTACTACAGATCAAGTCTCAAGTCCCTGATGGAAGTTACAGTTGGAGAAAAACTATGTGGTTCTTAAAATGGTCAAGTAAGAGTAAAATTAGGTTGGTGCATCCCAATTAAATCAGTGATCACATTTTTAATTTTCAGAGTATTTCATAATCAGAAGAAAAGTTAAACAGTGGTATTTAGTAATTTTAAATTTATTATTTAAATATTATTAAATAATCCATTGGATATGACAGAAAATCATCCAATTAATAAAAAGCATAGTAATAAGGCTAAAAAGTTTTTTGAAAGTCAACAGTTCATAGAAAAAGGCAATACTAAATCATGTTAAAGATAATTCATTTTTACATGCATTTTCCTCATCTGTGTTAATAATAATAATTCATGATTTGAAAAAAGTGACTATTGTAAGGAAATCCTAACTATATCCCACTCTACATCCATCAGCTACAAATAAACACTTAAACAGAATAATATCTTTAGTGAGTTTCAAAGTAAACATATTTCATGTAATTCTAAATTGACAGTTATGAGATTTTCATGTTATTCAGACCAGAAATCCTGTTCCGGACTTCCCTAGATGTCTGGTTGTTATGATGCTATGCTTCCACAGTGCAGGGCGAGTGTTCAATCCCTTGTTGGAAGTGGGATCCTGCATGCCACGTGACATGACTAGACTTTTTTTTTTTTTAATACAGCTCCAGAAATACTGTCCTCACTCAGCTCTCTCAATCATCCACTCAACAAATTGCTATTTCAAAACCCAAGTGTTACTTCAAGAATTGACAGGGTTGCTATTTCTCTGGTCACATCGAATTTATCCAAAGAGGTGTCTCACCTCCTTCAAGGATTCTGAAACAAGATTAGTACAAGAACATTTTTCTTATGTGCCCTAAGTCTAAATGGACAACCTCTCCTATGGCCCAAGCGATAAAGGATCTGCCTACAATGCAGGAGATATGAGTTCAACCCCTAGGTCAGGAGATCCTCTGGAGAAAGAAATGGCAACCCACTCCAGTATCCTTCCTTGGAAAAACTCATGAATAGAGGAGCCTCATGAACTACAGTTCATAGGGTTGCAAAGAGTCAGACATGACTTAAGACTTTGTCTGTGTGGATCACAACCAACTGGAAAATTCTTAGAGAGATGGAAATACCATACAACCTTACCTGTCTCCTGAGAAACTTCTATGCAAATCAAGAGGCAATAGTTAGAACCAGATATGGAATAATGGACTGGTTCAAAATTGCAAAAGGAGTAAGGCAAGGCTGTATATTGTCACCCTGCTTACTTAACTTCTATGCAGAGTACATCATGCACAATGCTGAGGGACCAGAATCACAAGAATCAAGACTGCTGGGAGAAATATCAACAACCTCAGATATGCAGGTGATACCACTCTAATGGCAGAAAGCGAAGAGGAACTAAAGAGCCTCTTGACAAGGGTGAAAGAGGAGAGTGAAAAGGTTGGCTTATAACTCAACATGAAAAAAATGAAGATCATGGCATCCAGTCCCATCACTTCATGGAAAACAGATGGGGACAAAGTAGAAACAGTGGCAGATTTTATTTTCTTGGGCTCTAAAATCACTGAACAAGACCCAGTTTCCCCCTCAGTCAGGCTCTCCCATCAGGAAGCTTCCATAAGCCTCTTATCCTTATCCATCAGAGGACAGACAAAATGAAAACCATGATCACAGAAAACCAATCAAACTGATCACATGGACCACAGCCTTGTCTAAGTCAATGAAAAAATGAGCCATGCAATGTAGGGCCACCCAAGACAGACAGGTCATAGTGGAGAGTTCCGACAAAATGTGGTCCACTGGAGAAGGGAATGGCAAACCCCTTCAGTATTCTTGCCTTCAGAAACCCTTGAACAGTATGAAAAGGCAAAAAAGATAGGCAACTGAAAGATGAACTCCCCAAGTCAGCAGGTGCCCAATATACTACTGGAGAAATAACTCGAGAAAGAATGAAGAGTTGGAGCCAAAGCAAAACCAACACCCAGTTGTGGATCTGACTGGTGATGGAAGTAAAGTCCAATACTGTAAAGAGCATTATTGCATAGGAACATGGAATGTAAGGTTCATGAGTCAAGGTAAATTGGAAAGGGTCAAACAGGAGATGACAAGAGTGAATATCAGCATTTTAGGAATCAGCAAACTAAAATAGACTGGAATGGGCGAATTTAACTCAGATGACCATTATATCTACTACTGTGGGAAGGAATCCCTTAGAAGAAATGGAGTAGCCCTCATAATCAACAAGAGTCTGAAATGCAGTACTTGAGCGCAGTCTCAAAAACAACAGAATGATCTCTGTTCGTTTCCAAGGCAAACCACTCAATATCACAGAAATCAAAGTCTATGTCCCAACCAGTAATGCTGAAAAAGCTGCAGTTGAACGGTTCTATGAAGACCTACAAGACCTTCTAGAACTAACACCCAAAAAAGATGTCCTTTTCATTATAGGGGACTGGAATGCAAAAATAGGAAGTCAAGAGATATATTCTTTGTGGCCGAAGATGGAGAAACTCTATACAGTCAGCAAAAACAAGACCAGGAGCTGACTGTGGCTCAGATCATGAACTCCTTATTGCAAAATTCAGACTGAAATTGAAGAAAGTAGGGAAAACCACTAGACCATTCAGGTATGACCTAAATCAAATCCCTTATGATTATACAGTGGAAGTGAGAATAGATTCACGGGATTAGATCTGATAGACAGAGAGCCTGAAGAACTATGAACAGAGGTTTGTGACTTTGTAAAGGAGGTGGTGATCAAGACCACCTACAAGAAAAAGTAATGCAAAAAGGCAAAATGGTTGTCGGAGGAGGCCTTACAAATAGCTGTGAAAAGAAGAGAAGCCAAAGGCAAAGGAGGAAAGGAAAGATATACCATTTGAATGCCGAGTTCCAAAAAATAGCAAGGAAAGATAAGAAAGCCTTCCTCAATAATCAATGCAAAGAAATAAAGGAAAACAATAGAATGGGAAAGATAAGAGATTTCTTCAAGAAAATTAGAGATACCAAGGGAATATTTCCTGCAAAGATGGGCACAATAAAGGACAGAACTGGTGTGGATCTAACAGAAGCAGAAGATATTAAGAAGACGTAGCAAAAATACACAGAAGAACTATACAAAAAAGATCTTCAGGACCCAGATAACCACGATGCTGTGATCACTCACTTAGAGCCAGACATCCTGGAATGTGAAGTCAAGTGGGCCTTAGGATGCATCACTACAAACAAAGCTAGTGGTGGTGACGGAATTCCAGTTGAGCTATTTCAAATTCTAAACGATGATGCTGTGAAAGTGTTGCACTCATATGCCAGCAAATTTAGAAAACTCTGCAGTGGTCACAGGACTGGAAAAGGTCAGTTTTCACTCCAATTTCAAAGAAGGGCAATGCCAAAGAATATATAAACTACCAAACAATTGCACTCATCCCACACGCTAGCAAAGTAATGCTCAAAATTCTCCAAGCCAGGCTTCAACAATACGTGAACCGTGAATATCCATATGTTCAAAGCTGGATTTAGAAAAAGCAGAGGAACCAGAGATCAAATAGCCAGCATCCATTATCGAAAAAGCAAGAGAGTTCCAGAAAAACATCAACTTCTGCTTTATTGACTTTTACTGTGTGGATCACAATGAACTATGGAAAATTCTTCAAGAGATGGGATTACCAGACCACCTTACCTTCTTCCTGCCTTCTGAGAAATCTGTATGCAGGTCAAGAAGCAACAGTTAGAACTAGACATGGAATACACTGGTTCCAAATTGGGAAAGGCGTACGTGAAGGCTGTATATTGTCACCCTGCTTATTTAACCTATATGCAGAGTGTACATCATGCTAAATGCTGGGCTGGATGAAGCACAAGCTGGATCAGGATTGCCAGGAGAAATATCAATAACCTCAGATATGCAGATGACACCACCCTTATGGCAGAAAGTGAAGATGAACTAAAGAGCCTCTTTATGAAAGTGAAAGAGGAGAGTAAAAAAGTTTGCTTAAACCTCAACATTTAGAAAACTAAGATCATGGCATCTGGTCCCATCACTTCATGGCAAATAGATGGGGAAACAATGGAAACAGCGACAGACTTTATTTTCCTGGGTTCCAAAGTCACTGCAGATGGTGACTGCAGCCATGTAATTAAAAGATGCTTGTTCCTTGGAAGTAAAAGCTGTGACCAACCTAGACAGCATATTAAAAAGCAGAGACATTACTTTGCCAACAAATGCCCATCTGGTCAAAGCTATGGTTTTTCCAGTAGTCATGAATGGATGTGAGAGTTGGACTATAAAGAAAGCTGAGCACAGAATAATTGATGCTTTTGAACTGTGGTGTTGGAGAAGACTCTTGAGAGTCCCTTGGCTGCAAGGAGACCCAACCAGTCCATCCTAAAGGAGATCAGTCCTGGGTGTTCACTGGAAGGACAGATGTTGAAGCTGAAACTCCCATACTTTGGCCACCTGATGCAAAGAACTGACTCATTGGAAAAAAAACCCTGATACTGAGAAAGACTGAAGGTGGGAGGAGAAGGGGATGACAGAGGATGAGATGATTGGTTGGCATCACCAACTTGATGGACATGAGTTTGAGTAAGCTCTGGTAGTTAGTGATGGACAGGGAAGACTGGCATGTTGCAGTTGATGGGGTCATGAAGAGTCGGACATGACTGAGCAACTGAACTGAACTGAAAATCACTGTGGATGGTGACTACAGTCATGAAATTAAAAGACACTCGCTCCTTAGAAGACAAGCTATGACAAACCTAGACAGCATATTAAAAAGCAGAGACATCACTTTGCCAACAAAAGTCCATAGAGTTAAAGTTATGGTCTTCTACATACAGATGGCTAACAAACACATGAAAAGATGCTCAACATCACTCATTATCAGAGAAATGCGAATCAAAACCACAATGAGGTACCATTACACGCCAGTCAGGATGGCTGCTATCCAAAAGTCTACAAGCAATAAATGCTGGAGAGGGTGTGGAGAAAAGGGAACCCTCTTACACTGTTGGTGGGAATGCAAACTAGTACAGCCACTATGGAGAACAGTGTGGAGATTCCTTTAAAAACTGGAAATAGAACTGCCATATGACCCAGCAATCCCACTCCTGGGCATACACACCGAGGAAACCAGATCTGAAAGAGACACATGCACCCCAATGTTCATCGCAGCACTGTTCATAATTGCCAGGACATGGAAGCAACCTAGATGCCCATCAGCAGACGAATGGATAAGGAAGCTGTGGTACATATACACCATGGAATATTACTCAGCCGTTAAAAAGAATTCGTTTGAATCAGTTCTAATGAGATGGATGAAACTGGAGCCCATTATACAGAGTGAAGTAAGCCAGAAAGATAAAGACCAATACAGTATACTAATGCATATATATGGAATTTTAAAAGATGGTAACGATAACCCTATATGCAAAACAGAAAAAGAGACACAGATGTACAGACTTTTGGACTCTGTGGGAGAAGGCGAGGTGGGATGTTTTGAGAGAATAGCATTGAAACAAGTATACTATCAAGGGTGAAACAGATCACCAGCCCAGGTTGGATGCATGAGACAAGCGCTCAGGGCTGGTGCACTGGGAAGACCCAGAGGGATGGGATGGAGAGGGAGGCGGGAGGGGGGATCGGGATGGGGAACACATGTAAATCCATGGCTGATTCATGTCAATGTATGACAAAAACCACTACAATACTGTAAAGTAATTAGCCTCCAACTAATAAAAATAAATTTAAAAATTTTAAAAATAAAAAAACAAACAAGCAGAAGTAAATAAAGTTATGGTCTTCTAATAGTTATGTACTGATGTGAGAATTGGACCATAAAGAAGGCTGAGTGCCAAAGATTTGATGCTTTCCAATTGTGGTGCTGGACATGACTCTTGATAGAACCTTGACAACAGAGAGATCAAACCAGTCAATCCTAAAGGAAATCAACCCTGAATAGTCATTGGAAGGACTGAAGCTGAAGCTGAAGGTCCAGTATTTTGGCCACCTAATGGGAAAAGCCAACTAACTGGAAAAAACCTTGACGGTGGGAAAGACTGAGGGCAGGAGGAGAAGGGGGCCACAGTGGATGAGATTGTTGGATTGCATCACCAACTCAATGGACATGACTTTGAGCAAATCCTGGGAAACAGTGAAGGACAGGGAAGCCTGGCATGCTGCAGTCCATAGGGTCACAAAGAGTCAGACATGACTTAGTCACTGAACAGGAATTAGTCTAAATGGAGAGAAAAAGTTTAAAAAATAATTGTTCTTTCTTAATATAACATTATTTGTTTAAAACCCAGGTTTATTAACTTTGAAACATGTATATAGCTTTAAAAGCCACCCAGAAACTTTACTTTGCTTACCCAATAAACCAGCAAGCAGAAAAGCACAAAAGTGCAAAATTTCAGGAAGAATCTGTGTACAAATTCTATAATTGCCAAAAAAATAGTTTTATTTCCTATTTTTAGGATCAAAAGAAAGACCTGTATATTATCTCTGTGTAGTTGCATATAACTTTATTTAATGTGTATAGAAACATCAAAGGCATTAATCCACTGTTAAGATTTTAAGGCACTGTAAGTTTGTGAATAATTCAAAGAGATGCATGCAGTTTTTGCTAAGTAATGAATGTGTCAAAAAATATGAATTTTACTGAACCTATTAAGTTCTGTGCATCAACGATCTTAAAAGTTAACCACTTCTCTTCGTTTCTAAGTATTCAGAAGTACTCCTCATGGATTAAAACAATGAATAAATACAAAATACAAATTATAAAATTTAATTTTCTATGAAATTTAATAATTTAGAAATTACAATTTATACATTGTATACAATATATGTATTTATACATATTTATAAATTTTATAAATATTTTTATATTTATATATATTTATAAATACATTTATACATATACAATTCTTACATTTATAAGGCTGAACCTTTGAATATATAGATTTAAAATTTACAGATACAGTTCACATGCGTAAGTTTATGAGGACTTTGCAAGAGAAAAAAGAAAGGAACTTGAAGAAAGCCTATTTTGTATATTAACTACATATCCTGGTCCACATTCTGATTCTGCTTTTACTGGTTAAACAACTCTAGGCTTGTAATTTAATCATATATGTTAGTTTTCTTATCTCTGTAAAGGGGTTTTGCCAAGTATTTTGTTTGTTGGCTAGGAAAAGGACTATAATTGATCTGAGCTGGACAATTGTAGGGCATTAACTGGATCACATCTCCCTTGAGTAGAGCTTTCAAGGGGTTTGGAAGGTTAGGGAATCTATAATGTTCTGACTTTTTCTTTTTTCTTTCTCTCAATATGACTGGGATAATAAGCTGACTCAACACAATCCTCCTGCCTCCATGCATGGTAGGTGATACATGCACCTACACAAGAACAAATCTGAGCATGGACTTCCCTGGGTGTCCACCGGTTAAGACTCTGTGCTTCCAATGCAGGGGGGTGTGGGTTCAATCCCTGGCTGGGGAAGTAAGAGCCCTCATACACAATTTCTTTATGCATTCATGTCTTGGCTATTGTAGAAAAATGTTGCAATGAACATGAAAATATAGATGTCTATTCAAGATCCTGTTTTCATTACCCTTGGATATATACCCAGAAGTGAAATTGCTGGTTCACATGATAGCTGTATTTTTTCCTTTTCTTTTTTGAAGAACTTCCATGTTATTTTCCACACAAACTGAACCACTTTACATTCCCATCAACAGTGTATAAGGGTTCCCTTTTCTCTACATCCTCACTGATATTTGTTATTTCTTGTCTTTTTGATAACAGCCATTCTAAGAGATGCCAGGGAAAATCTCATTGTATCTTCAATTTGCATTTCCCTGATGACCAGTGATATTCAGCACATTTTTATGTGCTCATTGGTCCTTTATATGCCTTCCTCTGAAAAATGTCTATTTAGTTCCCCTGACCATTTTAACTGAATTGTCTTTTTTCTATTGAGTTTAACATCTTTATATACTTTTGACTCTTATTAAATATATGACTTGCAAATATTCTCTCGTATTCAATGCCTTGGCTTTTGGCGTCAAGTCCGAAAAATCATTGACAAGACCAATCTCAAGGAAGTTACTGCTTATGTTTTCTTTCATGAGTTTTATGATCAAGTCTAATCAATTTTGACTTGACTGTTTTGTGCATGATAGGGGGTCCAGTTTCATTCTTCTACATGTGGTTGTCCTACAGCATTTAATAGAGAGATTATCCCTTCTCCACTGTGTATTCTTGGCTCTTTTGTTGTATAAATAAACTAATTGCCCATATATCCATGAGTTCATTTCTGGGCTTCCTAGTTTGGTCCATTGATTTATGTATCTACTCTTAAGCCAATGCCATACTGTTTAGCTTGATTACCATAGGTTTAAAATATAGCTTGAAATAGGAAAGTGCTATACCTCTTGCTTTGTTCTTCTTAAGATTGCTTTGGCTATTGTCATTTGTCATTTTGCCATTCCATTCATATTTTAGGATTTTTTTTCTGATTTCTGTGAAAAAATGTTATTGGAATTTTGATAGGGATTGAATATACTCTGTAGATCACTTTGTGTTATATGGATATTTTAATAATATACTAATTATTCCAACTCATGAACACAGAATATCTTTCTATTTATTTGTGTCTTCTTCAATTTCTTTCATCAACTGTTTCTTTCAACAGTTCTCAGTACACAGATCTTTCATCTCCTAAGTATTTTACTCTTTTTAATTGAGTTGTAAATGGGATTTTTAAAAAATTTTTCTTTCTGATAGTTTGTTATTAGTGTCCAGAAATGCAACTTATTTTTGTATATTGATTTACTTTATTTTTTGGCTGCATCACACAGCTTGAGGGATCTTACTTCCTTGATCAGGGACTGAGCCTTGACTCTGTACAGCAGAAGCACAGAGTCCTAACTGCTAGACCACCAGGGAATTCCCTGGATATTGATTGCACATCTTGCAAACTTATTGAATTTGTTTATTAGTTCTAACAGTTTCTTGGTGGAGTCTTAGAAATTTCTATATATAATATCATGTCTTCTGAAACAGTTTTACTTCTTCCTTTCTGATTTGGAAGTCTTTTATTTCTTTTTCTTGCCTAACTGCTCTAGCTAGAGCTTCTAGTACTATATTGAAAGGAATGGTGAGAATTCACCACTGAGTATGTTAGCTGTGGGCTTGTCATGTATGGTCTTTATTATGTTATATATATTTCCTTTATACCCAGTTCATTTAATGTACGAGTGTGTGCATGTATTTTTTTTATATTAAATTGTGATTTTTACCCCAAAAGGTACGGTCATCCCCGGATTAAATAAGCAACTAATAAATTGGTAAATAAGCAGTTTTGCAGGTCAGAGGATTACATTTGAAGTCCAAGTGCCATCATTAGCCAACTATGTGACCTCAAGCAATTTATTTAGTTTCTTTGAATCTTACATTTTTATTGCCTGAAAATTGAAGGAAATGAATTTTCAATGATGAGTAAACACCAGAAGAATGGTGTAAAAGAATGTTATCTCCTTAGATTTTGGAAAAACCTGACCTCAGTGGGTTCTAACACCCCCCTCAGATTTCAAATTCATTTGGGTAGGGTTCTTAACCCTCCATTAGGTTTCAAATCCACTTAACAAATTGACCGTTTCTTCTTTAACATCCCTGAATGTAAGTTGAAACTAAAGGTAAATGACTTGCCCAAGGTCACAGAGGTAAGAAGCAATGATGATAAAATTAGAACAAATACTTCTAACTCCCATTTCCAAAATTTTTCTAAGAAAAGTATGTGCAAGAACACATTAATCTGATAATGACGCAACTTTAAATAAGAACTGGGAGCCTCAATGTTAAGCAGCCTTAGAAAAATGCACTGTTTTTCTCCAACCAGAAAACATCTTGGGACTGATATATATTCTTTTTTTTTCAGTTTTATTTATTTATTTTTTTTACTTTACAATATTGTATTGGTTTTGCCACACATTGACATGAATCCGCCATGGGTGTACATGTGTTCCCCATCCTGAGCCCCCCTCCCACCTCCCTCCCCATCCCATCCCTCTGGGTCATCCCAGTGCACCAGCCCCGAGCACCCTGTCTCGTGCATCGAGCCTGGACTGGCGATTCATTTCACATATGATAATTTATATGTTTCAATGCCATTCTCCCATATCATCCCGCCCTCGCCCTCTCCCACAGAGTCCAAAAGACTGTTCTATACATCTGTGTCGCTTTTGCTGTCTCACATACAGGGTTATCGTTACCATCTTTCTAAATTCCACATATATGCGTTAGTATACTGTATTGGTGTTTTTCTTTCTGGCTTACTTTACTCTGTATAATGGGCTCCAGTTTCATCCATCTCATTAGAACTGATTTAACAAAGAACTGCTTAATAGCTACTGAAGCTAGAGGAAGAAACCAAAGGTGCTCTTCGAAGGGGAAAAAAGTCATACTTCCCTCAAAAAGCAAAAGAAAAATGCCTGTAGGATGAAGTCTCATTTTAACAAATGAGCCTAGGAGCTTAAGAGCTTTGTTCTTCTGGTTGAAGACACTGAAAGTAGCCTTCTCTATAATATTTAAACCACTTTAATATAATTTATATATAGCAGGGTGTATAATAACTTGAGAGAATTGAAACAGGAAGAGACTAAGAATTTGTCAAATGAAGAAAATCACGTACTTTTTCAGTATCAGTAAACTATCATGAGTGTTTCTCTCTACCTGATAGATTCTCTCATACAATATTTGAATGCAGAGATAAAAGTCTAGAGCTTTTAAGTGATAAAGACTAGAAACCGGGGAGAAAAATGTCCTTTTCTTGCCAGCAGTATATGTCAGCTGAAGGATTCTCAGGCTTTACATTCGGAGATCACTTCCTAACACTTAAATCTTGGGTATTTCTAAGCTGTCTGCTTGACCTGGCCATCTGAGTAAGCAGGCCTTCTGAAAAGAAATGAATCTCTTGACAACTGGTTATTTTTAGCAATGCTCTGACAAAAGTTTAAGTAGTCAATGGGTAGAGGAAGAAAGAACCTGGAGGTAATTAGCAACTTTGCTAATTAATTCTCTATATTTGAAGTTTTGCATTTTTAATTCTCCTCTTGTTTATTTGAATTGTTGATTAAGTGATGCTCTGCCAGCTAATGTATGCATTCACCTAGCCATTGATTACTTCAAATGACTGCCTTGAATATTTATCGCTAGTTAAATATTTTAAGCTTTTACCAACATTATCTTATACCCAATTAAGAACTCATTGAGGCAGGTTTTTTTTTAACCTTTCTTTCATTGTAGGGAGTGTTCTTAATCACAAGAATAGCTGCTTGTTTCCCTCATTTTGAGGCATAAGTTCTGGGAGGGAGCTGCCCTGTCCTGCGGGAGGTTACTAACAGAAGTTTGGCACACAGCAGAGCTGGGGTGGATGCTGACTGCTGGGGACGGAAGGCATGGAGAGCATGCTGCCGCCTCTGGCCTCTCTCTCCAGCTCCTTTAATTCCCTTGGCATTTCTCAGGGGGAAAGGTCTCACAATGCCCCCTCAAGTCTCATGTTCTCCCACCTACCATTTTCTTTTAAAAATAAAATTCATTTTCAGTGAATTTTATAATCAGTCTTTCTGCAAAACAATGTAAAATGGTGGCTATTGTGGAGTCAGAATAAACCTGGAAGCAATTTTTTTTTTCATTTCTTTTCTGCTACTCCACTGAAGGCTGCTGGGACTACTGTGCAAAGCACCATGTTCACAAGGCACCGCAGTCATTCACTCAGAAGAGAAGGGACTGTGGTAATCACTGGGCTACAAGAATTTATTGTCTTTCCTCCAACAGATACTGTAAAATTGTGGCATCAATAAAACTTCATATAGAATTTAAAGCCTCCATCGGACTTTACAACATATTATTTAAGTAAATCCAGCTGTCCTATGCATTGTAGGATGTACAGCTTGGCCCCTGGCCTCTACCAACTTGATGCTAGAAGCGTCAACTCCAGACACAGTTGTGACGATTAAAATGGTCTCCAGTCTCCAGACAGTGCCAAATGTCTCCAGGATCTGGGGAGGAGGGAATGATGGCAAATCAAACCCAGTCAGAACCAGTAACATATCTATAATTTGGATTTTTATGAAGGGCCCATCACCAGAAATTCAAGTGATTCATCCATTTTACAAAGACTTTGATTCCTCTCTTCACTTAACCTCCACAAACTATCAGTAAATATTTATTAAGATGGTACAACAGTAAATTTGGTTTTGCATTGTTGAAATTTGCCATTGTATATTGGAAAATATCATTAAATAAGTGTGGCTATGTTGTACATCACTTTAATGTAAGTTCTCACTTTATTGCTTTGCTAATGATTTATTACTTGCTATTCATTTTATATGTATTTTAAACTATGGAATTGATGTTAGACAAAAAGAAAATTTGAGTAATTTTCTTATTCGAGTTCAAAGTGGGTGATAAAGCAGCAGAGACAACTTGCTACATCAACAACCCATTTCAACATCAACAACAAGCATTTCAGGAACTGCTAACGAACGTACAGTGCATTGGTGGTTCAAGAAGTTTTGAAGATGAGAGCCTTCAAGATGAGAAGCATAGTGGCTGGCCATCAGAAGTTGACAATGACCAACCGAGAACCATCATCTAAGCTAATACTCTTACAACTTCATGAGAACTTGAAGAACTCCATGTCAACCATTCTATGGTCATTTGGCATTTGAAGCAAATTAGAAAGGTTAAAAAGCTAAATAAGTGGGTGCCTCCTGAGCTGATTGCAAATAAAAAAAAAAACTGTCACTATGACGTGTCATCTTCTCTTATTGTACACAACAATGAATCATTTCTTGATTGAATATGACATTCAATGAAAAGCAGATTGTACAAGACAACTGCGATGACTAGCTCAGGGGTTGGATCAAAACAAAAAAAAACCCCAAAGCACTTGCCAAAGCCAAACTTGCACCAAAAAAGATCATGGTCACTATTTGATGGTCTGCTTCCAATCTGATCCACTACAGCTTTCTCAATCTTAGCAAACCCATTACATCTGAGAAGCATGCTCAGCAAATCGATGAGATGCACTGAAAACTTCAATACCTGTGCTTGCAGTCTGCACTGGTCAACAGAAAGGGCCCCATTCTTCTCCACAACAATGCCTGACCACATCTCACAACCAATGCTTCAAAGGTTGAACAAACTGGACTATCAAGTTTTGCCTCATCTTCCATATCCACCTGCCCTCTCGCCAACTGACTACCACTTCTTTAAGCATCTAGACAACTTTTTGCAGGGAAAATGCTTCTACAACCAGCAGGATGCAGAAAATTCTTTCCAAGAGTTCATCGAATTCCAAAGCACGTATTTTAATGCTATAGGAATAGACAAACTTATTTCTCATTGGCAAAAATGTGTTTATTGTAATGGTTTCTATTTTGATTAGTGAAGATGTGTTTGAGCTGAGTTATAATGATTTAAAATTCACAGTTCCAAACCACAATTACTGTTGCACCAATCTAATAATTTGACCTCAAACATATCCTCAAATCTAGCCACCCATCTTCAACTCTATTACCACCAGTTAGACCTATGACACCATCTCTTGCTTAGGCTGTTGCAGTAATGTCCAATCTAGGAACCCAAATATTTATCCCCTTTCTCAAATCCATTCACCACATACTGCATCAGTAATAATTTTAAAACAAATAGACTACCAACACTAGGCAGTTTGAAACCTAAGATGCCATCCCAATGCAATAAAATCCTAAAATTCATCTTTCTTATCTCTCTCTGCCATCACACCCAGCCTACTGGTCACAGTGATCTTCACTTTCTTAGAATATGACAAGTATTCTTGGAGTCTCTACATAAATTGTTCTCTCTGTCAAGAATGCCCTTTCCCTGACCTTCATGGTTGATTCTGTCATACCTTAATTAACCATGAGTGTGTGTGTGTTAGTAACTCAGTCGTGTCCAACTCTTTGTGACCCCATGGACTGTAGTCCGCCAGGCTCCTCTGTCCACGGGATTTCCTAAGCAAGAATACTGGAGTGGGTAGCCCTTCCCTACTCCAAAGAATCTTCCCAACCTAAGGATTGAACGCAGGTCTCCTGCATCGTAGGCATATTCTTTACTGTCTGAGTCATAATAATTTACATATTTCCTATTTAATTCCCTGCATACCATTCTTTTGATATTTGCCTTGATTATTTTCATGTGTTATTTATCCGCTGTCTTTTCCATAAAGTGCAAATCCCAGAACAGCAGGGATGTCCAGTCTGTATCTTGACTGTTGTATTCACACCTATGTTCCCGGGGCCGGGAACAATCTGACACATGACTCAATGAATGCATGTTGAATAAAAGTATTAATTAGTGACTAAGAAGTCATGGAGTCAGAACAGGAATCCAGATGACTCTTTCCATTCTACTATTAAAAAACAGTCATTTCAAAGCAATCAATTCATAAAAATATTTATGACAGAAATAAGGTAGGGACATGGTGAAAAGTAGGTGAATAAAGGGGGAGAGCTGCAGCAGAAAAGCTCACAGTCTACGGGAGAGACTCTCTCTCTCTCTCTCACACACACACACACACACACACATACACACAGACACACACATATTATTAAAAAGCACATAAGTGAAATGCCAAAACAATGGTATGGACAAGGAACGGTGGGAAAGACGTAGAGGGTGGGTGGGATCATGGAAGTCTGAATTTAAGAGGCGAGCTTAACCTGCATCTTGAATAAAGCATAGGTCGGTATGTATTTCAGACAACTGCAGGCTGTCAATACTTTGGCTTTTAGGATACCTGGATTAATAATGCCAAGTGAGGGATACCGCCAGTTAGAGACTCGAAACTATTACACTGCTTATACATTTGTTATAGGTATTCTGACATCTCCTGACCATGGGCTGCATGACCCAGAGAGACGTTCCTTTCTCACGTAAGCGGAATGCGATTCAGCTTCCCCGGCCATGCCTTTGTGTGTTTGCTTGAACAAAAGCTGTCAGTTGTGCTGAACATCACCAGTGTGGCCCTCAGCCGGGATATTGGAACAACCACTGAATGAGATGAGGACATAACACTGGTATCTTTTGTGATCAGCATAATTTAAGAACTTGGAATCTGTGGCAATAATGACTAAAATGATAAGAGGTGGTTTTCAAATAAAGCGTAATGGGAAGCCTGGAAAAGAAATAGCTTCTAAAATGAAACTCAAAATGAAGCAAATTAAGTCTCAAGTATATTCTATGAAAGTCCCTGATGATTGTGTGGAGTGGAGGAAGGAGGAGTGTTTTATTTCTCTGACTGTACTTTTTTTTTTTTTTCTTGACTAACTGCATGCTGATTCAGAGGTCCAAAATTATTTATAAATCTGGATATTTAGAAATAAAGGTTTGGGGGGATTTTAATTAGAACAAGCATTTTGTGATTGTGATAGGATATATCTGCTATATGATTTCACAACCATAAGGTAAGTTATTACAGAGTTGGTAAAATCTACATGATGTAAACAGTTTGGTATTCTGCATCTAAAAAACAGCATCAGCATCATACCAACTTGAAAACTGACACCGACTTGAATTCTATGTGTTACTCTCTTTGAATATTAAAATTGAGTCATCCAAAGGCACTAGTTTCTTTTGCTGTGATGTGAGAAAATATGTATATCACATTGTAATAAAACTGAGAACAACCAAGTTAACAGGAAAAGTCAAAAATTTTCCAAAGCTAAAAAGAGCATTGTTATGAAGACAAATACATCTTTCTCCTTGTATGACAGGAGTACAGATTTATGGTTTAGTAGGAATTTGTCACTAGTCAAGAACCCCATGTGGGAAACTAAAATATCTGCTGCATTATTCCCTCAAGAGAATTTACGTATTATTGAAAACCCTCTATACTAAAAAGTATGTACCTATCAGCTTTCATCTTTTTCACAAGACTGATAATCTTTTCTCATGATAGTGTGCATGCTCAGTCACTTCAGTCGTGTCTGACTCTTTGCGATCCCGTGGACTGTAGCCTGCCAGGCTCCTCTGTCCATGGAATTCTCCAGGCAAGAATATTAGAGTGGGTTGTTAGGCCCTCCTCCAGGGGATCAACCCAGGGATATATAACCCGCATCTCCTGAGTCTCCTTCACTGCAGATGGATTCTTTACCCATGAGCCACTGGGGAAGCCCATTAAAAGAATGGAAAGTTTCTGCCAGAAAACCTTGAGGTCAAATGCAGATCTGACCATTACTAATAGGAGACAGTGACTGAATGTTGGAGTCTCAGACTCCTCATCTATAAAATGAAGAAATTAACCCCTGCCCTAAAGTATTATTTTGAGGATTACTGGGAAATGCAGCAGCAGCATCCTGACACATGATATTCACTCAATAAATGTTAAATATAGACTAAGTCAGATGTGTTCCTTCTTGATTCTTCTTTCATAAAAGAAGATCAATCAATTCAAGCTAGCAAACCAAGAAGGAATAAAAAGGGAATGATAGTACTTTGAGTTTTTAAATGGGAAGTTAGCCTCTACTATACACAAGATGCATGCATGTAAATAGCATCCATGGACATCTATAAAAAGCAGGAGAAGCCTGGGAGCCTGTCAGAAGTGAGAAGAACTAGGGAACTGATGCCAAATTGTGAAGATTCCTTAAAAGTTGCTATAACTTCAAGAAAGGCTGTGCTTCAATTCACAAGTGGAAGAGGTCCAGCGGCTCTTTCACCAGATCACAAATGGATCACTGCTCAGAGCACAGACCAGGTAGGAGTGATTCGCAGAGAAAATACCACACTCAACTAAGCCAGAGGCTTCACAAGAAGGGTATCACTTGACCATATCCCACTATGCCTGGCACACAGTAGGCACTAATATTTGTTGAATGATGAGTGTATGACGCCAACAAAAGTAGTGGAAAAGAAAGCAGAGATCAAGTGCTTAAAGTAGATACTCAATAAAATATTTTTGCATGGAACAAATGAAGTGAAGAACAAATAATACAGTAAAGGAATGAACAAATAAAAAAGGTTCCTTTGAGTCTACCAAGCAACGAATAAAAGAACACGCATGTTCCAGAACACCTACCAGTAAAATAATTTGAAGTCCATGACAAAAATCAGGATTCATGGTAGGCTTTGCAGGAAAGCGAGAATATCAAGTTGGCCATTTCAGAAATTACTGTAGCACCATTTTGCTTCTCTCCATCTTCAGCCCTTCAGACACACACCTCAGAATATCTCTTTCCAAGTAAGAGATAAAAGCTAAGTATCTAAAAAACGGCACAGTGGTGTTAATCCCAGCCTGTTATTTCTTTACAGGATATAACTTACAGATGATATTGCCCTACAGAAGTCAGTGCCTTCTAAAGCTGGGTCAGACTCGAACACCACTGATTACAGGGCCTGCATACAGAAGCTTACTTATTCACATGCCACGTCTAGAAACTGGAGAAAATTTATACTCAAAAAGAAATTAAACAAACACATATAAGCACTTATTAAAAGCTTAATAATATATCAGATAAAGCCACAATTCTTACCAACAGTTCACTGAGAAAGTTGACTTTTTTATTCCCTGACTGTTAAAGGATACGTCTTCAAGACTGTGATTATTTTTCTCCAGAAATCAGTTGGTTTAAAGAAGATCCAGATTGTTTCAAGCCAAACTAGGTGACTGTCACTATAAGTATTATATTGAACTATTAGGAAACTACCTATCCTTGTTTTCGAAGGCAACTTTCCATGAATTGGACAACCACACGATTCCAAGAACGACACCTATCAGTGGAGAGCTTACCTGATATTATGGATACAGAACTGTTAAGCATCTAAAAGGAGTCAGTTATTCTTCTGTATAAGTAACTAATACTCAAAAACACATGCTAATTTTCCTACAGTGTTTTTTTCTTATAGGCATTAACATTATATATTACACCAGAATAGTAATTATTTTCAAATTCTAATATATGAAAAAAAACTTTAACTTTTACAAGAAAGTCAATTTCCTGACAAATAACATTTTTATTATAATGCCATCATGAATGAAAAAGATTTTGCTCAAGAAAATATAAAGAGAATCTGCTCAATATTTCTTAACATATATACTCCCTCATGGTCTCTGTTTTGTTTTCAGTGATAATCTTTATATTGTCTCATCTCAGTAATCTGTACCCATTTGTTTTACCACATGTCTTCTGATTCATTAAACAACACCCCCAATGAAATTAGTGTTATGAGAGCACAATCCTCCCCTTTTCTGACTCATGATTTAGTGAGAAATTTAGGGTTGATTATAAGGGGACATCTATATTCTGGAAAAAAAATTAAAAGGAGTAAAACTAGATAACTACCTCTCTAACTATCCATCTCTAACTTAACTTACATGGGGTAGGAAACTACCACATCTCAGTTCTCAGAAGTGAACCACAGTTTTCTTAATGTCTTTTTAAAAGACTTTTTACATATCTCTATCTTAATAGCAAGAAAAAAAGTCTTAAATTTAACATGAAGGTCCTTGTGCATGGCATATTAGTTGCTAATCCATCAGATATCCCTTTTCTTACTTAGAGGAAGAGCATGGGTTTTGTCTGAGAATTTCTCTTTCTTCTCAAACTTGAGGATGTGAAGAAGTGATAAACCCAGATTTGTCTAATCCAGGGAAACAAAACGGGCCATCTGTTGTATAAATAAAGTTTTACTGGAACACATTCATGCCATTCCTTTACATATGTCTCTGGTTGTTTGTTCACTACATTGGCAGAATTGAGTGACTGCAGCAGAGACTATGTTTCCTGCAAAGCCTAAAGTATGCATTATCTGAACCTTTACAGAAAAGTATGCTACCCGCTGGTTAAGCTAATCCTAATCATCTCCTTCCACTCACCAGTGACTGGTTTGAATCAATGCATATGACACAATCCTAACCAGTAAGGTAAATAGAAAAGTCAATGAAAATTCTGAGAGAGCTTCCTTACTAATCAAGAGAAACACACACAAAGAAATAATCCCTTTTCTTCTTTTCAGTGGTGATATGTCTGTATGCATCTGTGTTCAGTCATGTCCAAGTTGTTGTGACCCCATGGACTGTAGGCTGCCAGGCTCCTCTGTCCATGGGACTTCCCAGGCGAAGAATACTGGCGTGGGTTGCAGTTACCTTCTCCAGGGGATCTTCCCGACCCAGGGATCTAACCCATGTCTCTTGTGTCTCCTGCATTGGCAGGTGGGCTCTTTACCAGTTATCACCTGGGAGATATGTCTGTATCTGCCTATCCCAGAGCTTCTTTTTAGGTAAAATAATAAAGATACTCATTTGTAGGCCTGCTGAGTTAGCACTTACTTTCACCTGCAGCCAAACAGCTTCCTAATAATATTCTCAGGTCATGGAATGTCAGAGAAATGACTGGCCAGGGAGAGACAGGAGAAAAGATGTGAAGAGGCTAAGGAAGTAGCTCCTCTGAAAGGATATTCTATTTTTATAATATGATAGTATTGTAAGAATGATGGAAGACCCACACTGCTTTCTACAGAACTGAGAGAACTGTGTACTTACTGCACTTACAAAAATTCTACTGTAAGTAATTAGAGCTACTTACCAATAATCCATTATCACAAAGAGTCATTAGGATAGCTATGTATTTTTGAACAAAATGACAGATTATTTCTCAGGTAACTTGGAGAGGGAGACATCACTAAATTTATATTACTTTAATATTTTTCTTGGGCTCCAAATCACTGCAGATGGTGACTGCATCCATGAAATTAAAAGATGTTTGCTCCTTGGAAGAAAATTTATGACAAACCTAGACAGCATATTAAAAAGCAGAGGCATTACTTTGCCAACAAATGTCCGTATAGTCAAAGCTATGGTTTTTCCAGTAGTCATGCAAGGATGTGAGAGTTGGACCATAAAAAGGCTGAGCATCGAAAAATTGATGCTTTTGAACTCTGGTGTTGGAGAAGACTCTTGAGAGTCCCTTGGACTCTCAAACCAGTCAATCCTAAAGGAAATCAATACTGAATATTCATTGGAAGGACTGATGCTGAAGCTGAAGCTCCAAGTACTTTGGCCACCTGATGGAAGAGCTGACTGAAAAGACCCTGATGCTGGGAAAGATTAAAGGCAAGAAGAGTACGGGACAACAGAGGATGAGATGGTTGGATGGCATCACTGACTCAATGGACAGAAGTCTGAGCAAGCTCCAGGAGATGGTGAAGGACAGGGAAGCCTGGCATGCTGCAGTCCATAGCATCACAAAGAGTCAGACATTACTGAGAGACTGAACAACAATCAATGCAATAGTATGATTTAAGTCAACTGCATTTAAAATGCCATTCATTCAACAGATTTTACCATATACCCACTATGTCCTAGGCATTTGAGATATAGTAAAATACAAAGAAAAAAGACCTTTATTCTTGAGAAGCTTTTAATACAGTGGAGGCAGTCATACAATAATCTATAAGAGTAAATAAGCAAGGAGAACAGTATGATAGAAGGTTACAGGGCATAATAGGGGAGGTGAGACTATTAGATTCTGGAAGAAGGAAAGGATACAGTGTTAAATAGAGGTGTTCACATGCATTCAAGGGGATGTAATTTGAGCAAAAACATAAAATAATTAGAGGGATAAAAGAGGAAGTCAGTAAGAGGATTCAGAGAAAACCAAAGTTAAAACATAGGTCTGTGCATAGTATGTTCAAGGTCATTGTGGCTGAAGCAGAATGAGAGAAAAGTAGTAGAAGATAAAATTGAGGCGCTATACCCTGAAAAATCTGTAGGTCATTGTGAGGGCTCCCGCTTACACTCAGAGTGAAATGGAGGGTTAATATAAAACTTTTGAGCTAAGGAATTTGACACACAATTTAAATATATCACACTTTACTGAAACTAGACAATGGTGATTGGGCAAGTGGGGTAAACAACGAAGCAGAATTATGGCAAGGCTATAGCAGGGGTCCCCAACCTCTAGGATCTAATGCCTGATGATCTGAGGTGAGGTTGATATAATAATAATATAAATAAAGTGCAAAATAAATGCAATGCACTTGAATCATCCTGAAACCATCCCCCCACAGTAGGTGGAAAGACTGTCTTCCATGAAATCAGACACTGCTGCCAAAAAGGTTGGGGACCGCTGGTCTATAGAGATGATAGTGCCTCAGCAGAAGGTGATGGAAGTAAAGGACTTTCTATTTCAGAGTGTGTGTACATACATGTGTATGTGTATTTCCATGTCCACATTTTTTAACTTGCAGTAATTTCAAAAATACTAAAAGTTGCAAGAATTTAGAGGTATTCTTTACCTCTGAACCCTTTACCCAGATTCACCTCCTGTATTAGTTTCTTAAGGTGCTGTCACAAAGCACCACAAGCTAGGTGTTTAAAACAACAGGAATGTACTGTCTCACAGATTTGAAGGCTGGAAGTGGGAAAATACAGTGTTAGCAGGGCCCGGCTCCTTGTGAAATCTGCAGGGGGGGTGCTTCCTTGTCTGTTTCTAGCTTCTGAGGGGTTGCTGACAATCTTTGGTGCTCCTTAGTTTGCAGCTGCGTAACTCCAATCTCGGTCTGTTTCATGGCCTTCTCCCTGTGTGCCTCCGTGTCTTCACCTGCCCTCTGATGAACGTTCTGCAGACCCATAATGGGCAGAGCGTGTGGGCTGCCTGGCCCAATGACAACCCACTCAGCCTTCTGGATCTGCTCTGGACATTTAACAAGGGTCCGCAACTTGGTCCTCACGCAACGTCATCTCCCATAGCTGCCTGCAGCCCTACTTGGCCCAGCCCTCACCTTTGTGGGGTAAAGATGCATTATCAATCTTGGGTCAGGTTCTGTTCCTTTGTGGGACTGGGCATTTTTCAGCTCTTTGTTATTGAATAAACAAACCCATCTCAGAAAAAGAAAAGTGATATTAAATCAGGGGCCCATGGTACCCTACCACAACCACATCTTAAATAATTATATACACAATAACTGCATTTTCAAATAAAGGCACATTCCAAGTGACTAAGGATTAGAACATTAATGTGTCTTGTCTTAGGGGGCACAATTCAACTGACAACACCTACTTGTAACATTGTGTCCTATTTGCTTTCTTCATATATATTCATAATATTCTTTCTAGAATATTTGAGATGGGTGTCATGGACTTATACCTAAATATTTCAGTATTTCTTTAAAAAAGGATATTTCCTACTACACACAGAGTTCAGTTACTTACTTCATTAAAATGAGTATATATACAGAACTTTAACCTAATCTGCGGGTTTAATTTCTGTCTTGTTAATTCACCTATTAATATGCTTTATAACATTGCATTTCTTATACTTTAAGACCCAGACTATATCTATTTAGTCATCACATATCTCTTATATCTTTTTATCTGTTAAAGTTCTCCAGCTTTTCTTTTTCTTTTATGATATTGATATTTTTGAAAAATAAAGTTGATGGGCCATTTTTATAGTTCTTTATATCACCTTAATATTATCTTTCTAGAGTTTATATTCCTTCAGATTTAGAAGGCAAGTGCATTTTTATATAGGGGAGTCCTGAGGTTTTAGAGCCAATCAAGGCCAGACCACTCTATAATTGACAATATCAGAGATGCCAGGATATATGGAGGACATTCTCCACACAGAAAGAAATGCTGCAGTAAAGGAAGAATAGACTAAGGGGTGCAGCTTGAAATCTAAGTATTTGGGGAACAGCAACTGTGGAAAAACTTCTGTTTCAGGAGAATATGGGCAGAGGAAGTAAGTCAGCTCCAGTAAAGATGCATCCTATGAATGGGAAAGGTTTAGGTGTCCTCCCAAAGCTGGTGCCACAGAAATGGAGGGTAATCAAAGCAAGTATTCTATATGGTGCTTGATTTAAGCAGTCTGTAAACCCCTGGAAAAGGAAATGGCAACCAACTCCTGTATTTTTGCCTGGGAAGTCCCACAGATAGAAAAGCCTGGTGGTCTACAATGCACAGTGTCTCAAAGAATCAGACACGACCTAGCAACTGTATGCATGCATGCTCATTCACTTCATTCGTGTCTGACTCTCTGTGATCCTATTGACTATAGCCCACCAGGCTCCTCAGATCATGGGATTCTCCAGGCAAGAATACTGGATTCGGTTGTCATGCCCGCCTCCCGAGGATATTCCCGACCCAGGTACTGAACCTGCGTCTTCTGTGTCTCCTGCACTGTAGGCAGGTTCTTTACCATTGAGCCACCAGGGAAGCTCCGATTGAGACACTAACAACAACAAATCTTCACAGCAAAGCTCTAAGTATTTCAAATCTGTCATATACCTGGATCACATGGAAAACACACATACACACATAAACCTGTTTTCTCTCATTATTTATTTTTTTAAATACTGGGGTGACAGTGTATTGGGGAATATTTGGGAGGAATCGGCAAATGACTCTAAGAAAGAGAAAAATGGCAAACAATGACTTAGAGAAGGTTTTACATGCTCTGCTATGAGGTATGCTGCTGCTGCTAAGTCGCTTCAGTTGTGTCTGACTCTGTGCAACCCCATAGACAGCAGCCCACCAGGCTCCCCCAGCCCTGGGTTCTCCAGGCAAGAACACTGGAGTGGGTTGCCATTTCCTTCTCTAGCGCATGAAAGTGAAAATTGAAAGTGAAGTCACTCAGTCGTGTCCAACTCTTAGCGACTTCATGGACTGCAGCCTACCAGGCTCCTCCGTCCATGGGATTTTCCAGGCAAGAGTACTGGAGTTGGGTGCCATTGCCTTCTCCCACTATGAGGTATACTCACACATTTATCCCGCTCTTTTTCTCTTATAGCATCTTTAATACAGAGGCTGTGCTGCTTACTAATTTGTTGTGTTTGTATGGAAATATAACATTCTTGGTAAACTCGAAGTGGGGGAAGTAAGAGCTTAATGTTTGAGTTAACACAAGAAAAAAAACAAAAACAAAAACAAAAAACTACATCTGGAAGCCTGAGATGAGAATAAAGGAGACTCTAAGGAACCGAAATGCTGAGAATTAGTAAAAATTTCTGGGAAAGTGCTAAATTCTCAAAGCTACTGAGTTGCTAAAGCCACAAACACCAAAGAGTAAAGATCAAGCCCTAAGGTAACAGGAGTCTGAATCTCCTAAGTTTCAGACCTTGAAAAAGATCTAGGATGCTAATTTAGAGCCAGCTAAAGAAAATAAGGATTCTAGCAGCCACCAACTAGTGGATAATCCTAAAGAGAATACAAGGTTGGTGGCCTTGCACGTGGAGGGAAAGAGAAACTCTATGAAGAATAAAGGGGCAGTAGAGGCCCAGCTGAGTGAGATACCCCAATTCCTGACTTACAGGGCATAGGTTTCTCAAACAATGAAATTCAGAGAAAGTATGAGTCCTTTATCTCCATGAAGTCATCCGAGAGGAAAAAGGAAGTCAGTAATGTGCCCTGTAGGTGCCAAGTCGGCTCCAGCCTCTGAGTAGAGTCCAGGCCCTGCTCAAATCACAGGTGTTGTTTGGCTAGCATGGTCTCTGAAGGCTAAGGACACAAATCAGTCATGGGCCTGGTTCCGGAGAGGAGACTGGGTCGGAGGCATAAATTTCAGGGAAGAGAGCATGGCCAACACATGGATGAACTCCAGGCTTAGGCAGAGTCCAGGGCTGAACAACCTGTGATTGCAGACCCTCCTCCTTCCTTAAGCAAAGCAAAATGATAAGTGTCACATCTACAGGCTTCACATAGATTCTAAGAAAGACAATTTTTTTTTAGGAAGAACAGTCGGTTCAGAAACAAACAGTTCAGAACAGTCAGTCAAGACATCACGGATTGATGTCCTAGACACACCGAGAAGGTCAACTGTGTCTGAGGCACCCTCTTTCTATGTTTCCCAAGGAGCCCGTGTCCCCATTCTGGACCTACCAGCAAGAGTCCAGGATACAAGATATTGCACTCACCCCTTCTATGGGCTCTGTCTTTGAGCCAAGCATTTCCAGTGTGCCTGAAAATCCTCCCCTGTTCCCTCTCAGAAGGGAAATACCTGTCAACAAAAATTTTTAGTCCATGTGGACAAAATGTATTTCACTAGCTTGTTTTCTGAAAGAGATAGTCTTTATTTCTTCTATCCCAAAATATTTTTTGGTCCAATTACATCTTTTTCTTCTAATGAGAGAGTTGTGTCTTCTATCTCTGCTGCATGTACAATTGAAGTTTACACTCTCAGTAGTTTGGGCTGATTAAGTAAGCATCATTCTCAAATATGACATTCTATGCAAGCCTTTGATTGCATGGCCATTATGTCCCATTATATACAGTCCAGTTATGAAAGAGCTGTTCTCCTTTCAAGTGGGCACAAAAGTCTTAATTGATTTGAATTCCAAGTTGACAAACAGATAAAGACTAACAAACCAGATTCTCTATTGCCTCTTACCCAACAGAGAACAGATCTCTATAAACCATCAATCTACTCGCAGAGCTCACCAAATGGTGAGACCATAACACCAAACAGCCAATCATTCTTGAAGCTAATGAGAACTAACTTATCTGGCTAAAAATACACCCTTCCACCCAAATCAAAAAAAAAAAAAAAAAAGGCACCCCCCCCCCCAGATAAAATTAGCAGAGAAAAAAATTAAGATGAAAAAAACAAAGTCAGGAAAATTCTTTTGTCCCTCCTGAAGTCAAGAAAAGGCATAAGTTCGCTTAATTTTCCCATGAAATACTTAAATTTCTCTTGTGACAAAATTTACCTGTGTCTGTTGAATCTATTGGATATATCAGTGGAAGATCTCCAGAACTTGTAAAATATAATCAATTTTTTAAAAAGTTAAAATAATTGTCACAAGATAAAATTGACAGGTGTACAAGAGTTTATTTTACTTATAATGGGAGAGCTAGTCATATGTTATAGACGCTTCCTGTTTCCTGTTGACCCTTGAATAACATGGGTTTAAACCTGCACAGTCCACTGCAATAAATACAATACCTGTATTTTCATTTTGTAGATCTTTAACTAAATGTGGGGACATGATTGTGTTTGATTAGAGATCACAATATGTGGATTCCAAAGAACTAGTGTTTGAGTCCTGAGTCTATGAAATCTGTTTCAGCTGCCTGCTCTTGGATGAGTCATTTATCAATTCCTTTGTTTTTGAGGAAGACATAGCACCCAGATTTTTAATTATGTGGGGATTCTAACCCACATTGTTCAAAGCTTAACTATATTTTATAAGTAAGTCTAAGGATTCCCTGAAAGATGGAATATATGTTGTGAGTCATTGAACTTAGTGAAAAATCCCTAAAGATGTGAATTAGAGCTAAATTTTTATTCTGGTATATGTATATAGCTCTTTTTTATCCACCATTTTCAGAGTTGATTTGTCAGTATTTGTGAACACCAAAGTCATGCTCAATATAATTCAAAACAAAGAACAGAGCACCTGCTGTTAGGAACAGTCATTTTAAGTTGAACAAAATCATTCAGGAGAAAAAAAAAAAAACACATGCTGGGCTAGTATCTTTATCTCAAAAGTACCACAGTTCTTCTCAACCAAGACAAAAATCAAACTTATGGGGAAATTTTGCTTAGAAAATAGCTTCCAAATAAACAATAACTGGATTATAGGAAGGCATATTTACTTTTATTAATGTTATAATGAGTCACATATTCAATATCTTCTTGGTTGATTGACCCATAGTTTTAAATAGTAACTCAGATAATTTTTAACATATACAATGAGCTGCATATTCAGCTGGCCATCCTGTAATTTTAAACACTAGTACAGACTGTTCACGAAAATGAAAGTGAAAGTCGCTCAGTTATGTTTGACTCTTTGTGACCTCCTAGACTATAGAGTCCATGGAATTCTCCAAGCCAGACCACTGGAGTGGGTAGCCTTTCCCTTCTCCAGCGGGTCTTCCCAACCCAGGGATTGAACCCAGGTCTCCCGCATTGAGGGCAGATTCTTTACCAGCTGAGCCACAAGGAAAACTGAATGTTCATAATAGTTCATAATAATGAAAGTGAAAGTGTTAGTTGCTCACTTGTGTCCCACTCTCCGCAACCCCATGGACTGTAGCCCACCAGGCACCTCTGTACATGGACTTCTCCAGGCAAGAATACTGGATTGGATTGTCATTTCCTTCTTCAGGGGATCTTCCCAACTCAGGGATTGAACCCAGGTCCCCTGCACTGCAGGCAGATTCTTTACCATCTGAGCCACCATGGAATCCTTCACAATACTAGATGGTAGATATTACAGACTGGTTTCCTAGTGGAAATAAAACTACTTAGTAAGAAAGGAATAAACAAGACATAACTAATGTTGTATCTCCAAACTTCATTAACAGTGATTAACAACTTTACTTCATCTCTATGAAGTTAATATTGTGAATTTATTTATAGTCTTGCCTTTGAATAGCTACCAACAATAAATGGGTAGTAGGAAGGTAGGTACATGGGTAAACGGATAGATAGATAAACAGACTAACTTGAGTAAAAGAAAAAGGAAAGTATAGTTGATAACTGATTTTCCACTTATAAACGGCTATCGCTGGCTGCGTCCTGAAAAAGGCACCATCTAGTGTACTGGCTGAGAAATGCCAGCCTCAGCAGTACTATCCAAAACGCTTTGAAGCCTAAGTGTTACACGGTAGAACACCATATAACTGATGAGAATTCACACCTCGCTAGAACCTACTGGTTTTATTGTTTTCTCAAGAATCCATCACTGTTGGGAATGGATTTTCTGTGCTTACTGTCAATGTTTAGAGGCATTAAATACCTATTACTGCAGGGGAACCAACAATAATACACAGATCACCAATTAAAATTGGTTCCTATTATTTGCTTATCTACTATTTCATTTTGTATATAGAAATGAAACCAAAACCACAAAACCTGGTGTTATTTCTATTTTCTTTGGGAATTTATGTTTGATCAGCCCCTACCACATGACCATTCAACCTGTGATCGACAGGACACATTTTTTTTTAAATAGTCTAGTTAGAAGGAAAATATGGTAGTTCAAAATAGAATGAAACTTATTAATTCATCAGTGGTTAAAAGGAACGCTGGCCTTTTTTTAAACATTAATTGACAAGCCAACCAGCCACTGTACTAAAACAGAATCATTTATAAAGACAGCAAATTTATAGGAGGAAATAACACTGATTAGTCAGGAGACTGGGAGCCTCATTCTCAGTATAATATGACAAAGGATAATTGATTTCATCTTCCTGTCCTGTGTTTTCATCTTTTCCTCAAAAATGAAACCAAATATTCGCTAGTGGAATTTCATTCAAATGACTCCTGGTTCTTGACACATTCTGCTGAACATAAATTTTCAGCATTTCACACCAGTCACCCATCCCTTTATGCATGGTTTATCAGTGACACCCCATCACCTTTGCCACCCATATATCTGAGTAACAGCAGATTGGCTAACAGTTTTTAAACATTTGGCACCTTCTAAAACCCCTGGGGGTGGCCAATTTTGTTTTCTTTTTACTGTTGAAGGAATTATGCAACAATTAACTAGAGACCATTTTCAGCACTTTTTTTTCCCCAGCAATGCATCAGTCATTTTAAAATGATGAGAAAACGTTTTACAAAACAGGAATTAGCTGTATGGCTTAGGAAACTCAAACAGGGGTCTGTATCAACCTAGAGGGGTGGGATGGGGAGGGAGACGGGAGGGAGATGGGAGGTTCAAAAGGGAGGGGATATATGCATACCTATGGTTGATTCATGTTGAGGTTGAATGGAAAATAACAAAATTCTGTAAAGCAATTATCCTTCAATAAAAAAATATATTTAAAAAGAGTTATGGTAATCTCCCAAAAGAAGCTTTTTTGAAAGTCATGCTGGAGTCACAATAGCCAATAGTTTTTCATGTTCATTTTAAGCAGAATCAGTTTGTTTTAGCAGACAAAGCATGTTCCACTGATAAATTAAAAACAAACAAATTCCCCACATAGTTGCCTTCAGTAGAATGTTAAACACAGTGAGTCTGGCCTAATCATGAGCAGTAATCAGATGGCTAGGCAATATTTGACACATGACTTATCTGTCAATGCTCATAGCCACGTATGCAATTCACTCTGAATTTGACCTTGATTGTCTTATAGAGTCTGTCAATCACAATGACATGTGATTCTTCAATCCAAGGTAAATTTCCTCTATAACTACAATCAGATGGTTGCTAAGGCATCACTGTCAGTCACTGGGTTATCCCCAACAATATGCTTTCTAGGAGTGTGCATAGCAGTCAACAAACTTTCAGTTAAAATGCCACTGAAAGACAATTTATACTATTTGAGATAAGTTTGCCAGAGCTAGCTGTCAGGAGAGTCCAACTCAAGGAACTGAATTGCAGAACTTAATTCAACTGATAAGGAAGGTCAAGAGTAACCCTAAGAATCATATTAATCAACTAATCAAACAATCAAATTGTTTCTAATGAAGCCTGTTACACAATATTTAAGGAAATATGGGTCATTCAAAATCTTTTTCCTAGGACTACCAAGAAGCAAGTGGACCAAAAATAATTATTTCTTATTGGGAAACCATGAGACAAAGTTTGTTTTCAAAGAGAGACAAATGTGGGCCCAGTTTACTATGCGCCATACAAGTGTATAAAGTAAAACCCTCTGAGCCTTACTTTTCGAACATGTAAAATTAAGACATACAACTTACCTTGTTGGGCTATATGAACACTAAATTAGGTAATACCTGTAAGTATACTTAGCAACATATACAACCTAGGAAACAGTTCATAAATATTAGTCCCATTTGTTAGACTAACATAAATGCTAGTCCCATGATGTTATTAGTCCCATCATTATCTTCTAGTAAATATTGACTATAAAATATAGGAACTATTTTAGGTAGGATGCATATTTTACCAAATTCTGAAATATAAGCTGATAAAATACATATAAATCAGAACATAAACTATATATTATGAGTCATATTTATACCATGCACATATGATCAATGTAATCAATATGTGTATGCTATCTAATTCAGTAGCCACAAGCCATAGATAGCTATTGGGCAACTGAAATGCAGCTGATTTTTCTGGCTTAAAACAATGATAAATAATTATTATTTCACATAGTTTTTGTGCATCAGGAATCTGGATGCAGCTTAGCTGGGTGGTTCTGGAAGTTTCAGTCAAGATGTCATCCAGAGATGCATCACAAAGCTTGATTTAGACTAGAGGATCTGTTTCCAAGACGACTCATTCACATGACCAGCAAGGCAGTGCTGGTCTGTGGCTAGACGCCTTAGTTCTCTGACATGTGGACATATACATAGGTCTGCTTGAGTACTCTTAAGGCTCCACAAAGGCCACTGGTTTCCCCCAGAGCAAGTGAACAAAGAGATGGCAAGGCAAAAACTGCAAAGTCTTTTTTTTTTTTTAATTAAAGTACAGTTCTGACACAATAGAATATGTTACAGTTGTACAGTATAGTATTTCATAATTTTTAAAGGCTATACTCCATTTATAGATATTATTATAAACTAATGGCTATATTCCTTGCGTTATAAAATACATCCTTGTAGCTTTTCTATACATAATAGTTTGTACTTCTTAATCCCCTACCGCTACACTGCCCTTGCTCCCTTACCTCTCCTCACAGGTAAACAGAGCTTTGTTCCCTACATCTATAAATCTTTTATTTTTTGTTATGGTCACTAGTTTGCTGTATTTTTCAGCTTTCACATATAAGTGATACCATACAGTATTTGTCTTCATCTATCTGACTTATTTCACTTAGTGCAATACTCTCTAAGGACTTCCCTGATGGCTCAGTTGGTTAAAAAAAAATCTGCCTGCAGTGGAGGAAACCACCTGCAGCACAGAAGACCCGGGTTTGATCTCTGGGTCAGGAAGATCCCCTGAAGAAGGAAATGGCAACCCACTCCAATATTCTTGCCTGGGAAATTCTATGGACAGAGGAGCCTGGCATGCTACAGTCCATGGGGTCACAAGAGTTAGACATGACTTAGAGATTGAAACACCACCAATACTCTCTAATATTGTCCATGTTGTTGCAACATCCTTGTGGTTGCAACCGGAAATTTTTTTCATTCATTTTTTATGGCTAAGTAGTACTCCATTATATATAGATATCACATCGTCCTAATCCATTCATCTATAGCTAGGCACTTAAGTTGCTTCCATATCTTGGCAATTATGCTGCTATGAACACTGGGGTGCATGCATCTTAGAATTACTGTTTCAGTTTTTACTTTTTCAAATAAATACTCAAGTGGGAAATTTCTGGGTTGTATGGTACTTCTATTTTCAGTTTTTTGAGAAAGTTCTACACTGTTTTCCACAGTGAATGCCCCAATTTACAGGACCACCAACAATGTACAAGGATCCCATTTTCTCCAATACCTCGCTAATATTTGTTATTTGTGTTCTTTGTGATGATGGCAATTCTGACAGGTGTGATAAAACTGCAATGTCTTTAATGACCTGGACAGCATACTCATTTATTTCCAAAATGTGGCTAATCTTAATGGAGATTTACTGTAAGCAAAATGCTTACCACATTTAAAAGACTTACTGCAAAAAGTGCAAGATAATTCATTAATAATTTTATACTGAATGTCTGATTTAATGACTTTTTAAAATAAAATTCACCACTAAAACTAATTACACCTGCTTTTTGTAGCTTTTTATGTGACTACTAGAAAAATGTAAATTGGTTATGTGGCTCATATAATATTTCTGAAGGACAGTGCTGATATATATACATATACATACGTATACATATGTGTACATATACACACACACACACACATATATATTATGTATGTCTGTGTGCTCAGTCATGTCTGACTCTTTATGACCTCATGGACAGTAGCCTTCTGGCTTCTCCATCCATGGGATTTTTCACACAAGAATACTAGAGTGGTTGCCATATCCTCCCTCCAGGGAATTTTCCTGACCCAGGGATCAAACCCACATCTCCTGTGTTTCCTTCACTGGCAGGCAGATTCTTTACCACAAAGAGGCACCTGGGTAAGATATATATGTATGTGTGTATATATATATATACACACATATATATATAATCTTTAATGGATGTCTGAATAAACAAATTTGTGAGCTGCTTTCAGATTCATACATGTGATTTGCCTCGCTCTCAAAAAAAAAGGTCTTTGAAAATTGAAATGCACATTGTATATGAGTAGGTGAATATTAAAGATTTTGAAGAAACAACAGTGTGAGAAAAATAAAAATTCATTGTAAAATCACTAATGGTGGTGTTGGACATGAAAAACACATTGTCCTCATGACATTCATAGTGTATACTCTTAATAGGGTAATATTTTTTGTCACAGCCACAAGAGGGAAAGCATTCATCCATGCTGAAAGTTGAAGTTTATTATCTCAACTTCATTGGATGTACAAGGAATCCTATTAATGAAATCTAAGTCTCTCCTCTCCTTTCCAACTCACTGTTTTTGGAGTGTTATGGGAATGTCACCCTGACAGCTCTACTTTACCAACAGAAGAGAAGACTAGGAAACAACTTTTCTTATTAAAAAAAAAAATTAGTCCCATGGATAATTGTTATTTGACCAGAAATATTTTAATCATGTGAGCACTTAATAAGGTACAAATAATTATTTGCAATTACATGATAATTACTTTCAATGTAATTACCATGCCAGTGCAGCTTTGTTGAAGATAATCAGATGGTTACTGGTGAACCGCAAATTAACTGATAACGGGACATTTATAACTGCAAACGATCATGATTACCTTGGAGTCCTATGAGCACATCAGAAATGTGAGTAGGTCGGCAGGAGGATCAGGGACATTTATTTATCAGGAATGTCACAGAGGAAGTAAGATGAGATCATAAATCCACTTGTCCCTGTTCTAAGCCAAAGGATATTCTGTGCCTGCTGGTAATGAATTTTTTGGCCTTATTTCACTCAATATATGCACAGATTATTTGGGTTAGTCTACCAATCAAGATCTTCTTCACGTATGCACCATCTGCATGGTAGTCTGTGTGGTGTATTTAAAGGCATCTAAGTAATAAATCACTCTTTTAGTGTTAGAAGATAAATTAACAGAGCTATCTATATGAAAAAGGGATACAGATGACGAGAGAGGTAAAATGGCTGAAGATCACACAGATGGTGAGTGAGAGAACCGATTTCTGATCTCCTAACTTCTAGTCTAGCACCACGGTGGCTCAGACAGTAAAGTGTCCGCCTGTAATGCGGAAGACCCAGTTTCAATCCCTGGGTTGGGAAGATCCCCTGGAGAAGGAAATGGCAATCCACTCCAGTACTCTTGCCTGGAAAATCTCGTGGATGGAGGAACCTGGTAGGCTAGTCCATGGGGTTGCAACGAGTCGGACATGACTAAGCGAGTTCACTTTCTTTCAACTTCCAGCCTAGGACTATATTACACTGCTGCTGCTGCTGCTAAGTCGCTTCAGTCGTGTCCGACTCTGTGAGACCCCACAGATGGCAGCCCACCAGGCTCCTCTGTCCATGGGATTCTCCAGGCAAGAATACTGGAGTGGGTTGCCATTTCCTTCTTTGTATTACACTAATGTTTCCCAAACCTAATTCCTTTACTTACCACTTCATGATGTTGCCATAATAATGGCTTATAATAACACTCTGTACTTCAGAAAACAAAACAAAAATTATAAACACCTTTGGGTGGAGCAATGTATTATACAATAACTCAGTGCAAAGACATATGTGTTACCACCCTGGACCTTGAGAAGCTTAAAGCTCTCCTATGGTATGAAAGCCATACACAAATACATTTCAGTACTGAGCAGCGTGAAAGGCAGGCTGTAAGAGCGGTGCATCCTGGTACAGAGTTTCACAGGTGCTTTTGCTATCTCATTCCTGGATGAAGTGAACAGTAATGACTCTGCAATGGAGGGAGAAAATGAGTTGGAGCCTGAAGGATACTGAAGTTCAGAAATGTCGAGCATGGACATGTAACGCAGAGAATGCAAATACAACATCAATCGGACGAGAAAATTTCTATCACAAGGCATGAGTGATGGTTCAATTTAATGCATCAACTTGACTAGGTTATGGTGCCCAGTTGTTCGTTCAAATATTAGTCTTGATATTGCTGTGAAAGTATTTTGTAGATGTGATTAATATCTATAATCGGTTGAATTTAAGAGACTATACTCTATAGTGTGGGTGGACCTCATCAAATCAGTTGAAGGTCTTTTAAGCAAAATCTGAGGTTATCTGCCTAGTGACCGTAACAGCAAAATTCTGCCTGTATTACCAGTTAGCCACTCCACCCTACAGATTTCAGACTCAAGATAACAACATCAACTCCTGTCTGTCTCAATTTCTAGACTGCTGGTCTGCTCTACAAATATCAACCTCAAGACTTCAACACCAACTCTGAGTTTCCAGTTTCCAGTTTGCCAGATTACCCAATATCAGACTTTCCAATCTCCACAACTGACTGAACCAATTACTTATTACATTATATATTTAACATATATACTTTATACTCCTTAACATACACACAGAGACACATATACACACCTTGATTCACAAGGATTCCCTCATCCACTTCCCCCAAATATCCATTTTATTCCTTGATAGCTATTAATAGCTCTATAGCCCACAAGAAGCTCTGCTCAAGGTTAATAAACCACCATCATAATAAAAAACATAATACAATACTATGTAAACTCTGAGGAAGATGTGTTCAGTTCTGCAGATACACTCTCATGCAGGCAAATTAAGTTACAAGACGAAAAATCATTGATCATTCAGATTCCCAGAAGTTTTACCGCTCTAGCGTCCCACCACTCCATGTCTTGCTAAAGTACATCCATCAGTTAGTATCATCCCTAATCAGCAAGTTAGTAGATTATGCCTATGTTGACATTTCCCTTCAAGCCAAATGGTCTGTTTGCTCAGTTGATCACTGTGTTCTCATTAGGAGTTCTTAACCCATCAAAATCATATTTGATGGGTCTGGCAAAGTACTCAACTGTATTTGTGTTCTCCTTTGTTCTAACGCTAATTGTTGAATATTTTAACCACCCTTCTGATGAACAGAAAACCCTAATTTAGACATCCAAACAAACCAATCATTTTTCTGATGGCTGATATCAGCACAAACACAATCTACCAATTTGCAGATCACTGATAATCTTTCTGATCTGTAGTGCCAATGGTACCTGTCACACAAGCTTAAATTTTCAATCATCTCTGCTTTTCTTTTGGCCCCTATATGCAATCAGTAAGCAAGTCCCATTTTCACTTTCACAATCTTTCTCGTTTGTCTCTTCTTCTCCAGTTCTATTTTCTCTACTACAATTCAGGTGTTTATTATTTCTTGCTTGTCTATCGAATAGCCTCCTAATTTGTCTCTATTGCCAGCGTCAGTCCCAAACAAACCACCTGTCACACACTACCACTGGAAGGAACTGTTGCCTGATGGACATCTCCATTCCTCGCCACCCCATTCTCAGAAACATTTACATTCCCTATCCTCTATCAAAAAACTCCAACTCACTTAGCTAAATATTTAAAGGCTCACATGGGCTGGTCTTTTTAGCATTTGACTTTCAGGAAGTTGAAAAGTTGAAAGAGCTAGTCACTCAGTCACGTCCACTATTTGTGACCCCGTGGATTGTAGTCCACCAAGCTCTCGGTCCATGGGATTCTCCAGGCAAGAATACTGCAGTGGGTTGCCATTTCCTTCTCCACTTGACTTTCTAATCATTGTTAAAAAATTCTCTGATACTATCTAAAGGGAAGATTAACTTATAATAAAACTTGACTTAATTAAAATCTTTACCCTGAATGTACCAGGTCCACGATTTTCAAACTTTAGGACCCATCAAGTCAGCTGGAGTGCTTGTTAAAACACAGAGTCTGGGGATAGGATGCAGCAGTTTCTGATTCAGTAGATCTGGGGTGAAGCTTGAGAATTTTCTTTTTTAATAAGTTCTTAGGTGCTCCTGGTCCAGGGATCACTCTTTGAAAACCACTTCTCTAGATTAGAGTATCACAGACAGTATTAACACCAAACACATCAAGCACTTGATGAACAATATAGAATCTCAAGTAAATACATTACACAAATGATCTGTTCTTGTCCTGTATGGGTTTTGTTATAGTTGGAGACTAAGTTTTCTCACAACTGTGAACAGACACCAACAGTGAGCATGATTATATGAGTTTTGACATATGTCAATCAGAACACCTTCAAGAAATGTAATTTGCCCTGGGATTTTATTTATACCTGTAGAATATAGACTATAACTTCCTGCTGAATTTCTTATCTAAAATGAAAACAGCTCTACTTTTTCCAATGCTTAAAGCAGTGAATACTCAGTACAAAAATTCAAATAATTTAGAATGTTAACTATATGAAATAAAGTTAAAAATCTCCACTCTCTCATTTCAGCTCTTATATTCTTAAAAGTTTGGTTTTCTTTTTTGTAACTTTTTTTTTTCTTTACAAAAAGGACAGACACAAAGATGAAGATATAGATTACAAAAGTGAGATCACAAATTACACTGTTTAGCAACTGTTTTCTCCTCTGACAATTACACTGAATATTTACCAAATCAATACATACAGACACACCTCGCCATTACTGAGTCCCTTAAACATTCTTTTGTAAGAATGTATGGTTTTTATTTAAGTACCCATTTCTTGGTAGATATTTAGATGCCTAATTTTTTGACAGGGGTTAATCAAAACTATTCCTATTTACATATGCCTTGTGTTTATGGAGAACTTCTATTATATTGAATTTAAAGTTTTAAGAAAATTTAATTTACCTTTCTCTTTTATAGTTCCTGGACTTGAATCACACTAAGGAGGTCCTCCCCTCAAAGTTAAAAGTAGTCTATATTTTCCTACTGTATGATGTGGTTATTTTTATATTTTAATGTTAAGTTAATATAAATTATTTTTGTTTGAAGTAGAAATTTATTAAAACAAGTGTTTTTTATTGCAGAATTTGTTGAGTTACCAATCTATAGTATTGTTCATTCTATAAGACACATTTCATACATACTTAAATTCCTAAATATCATTTGTTGTGTTTCTATTGATCTATTTCTGCACAATTTTGTACTGTACAATACTTTTTTTTAAATTTTGGCTTTTTAATTCAAGTTTATATTTCATAAAGTCCCCTACCCCCTTTTACACAATGTCCTTCTTCTAAATCCCTCAAAAAATTTTAATGACTTTTCCCTAAGAACAAATTTAGATTCACTGTTTAAGTTTTGCCCTAAACCAAAGTACAAAAATACATACATATATACATACATTGGAGAAGGAAATGGCAACCCACTCTAGTATTCTTGCCTGAAAAATTCCGTGGACAGAGGAGCCTGGTGGGCTACAGTCCATGGTATTGTGAAGAGTCAGACACTACTGAGTACTTATACACATACATACATACATAAATAGAACTGTTAAGATTTTATTCAGAATTCCAATAAATATGTATATTAATTTATGTGCAACTTATATTCTTAAAGGTGTTCCAAATTAGGAGGAAAGTGTGCTTTACTTTTCAATCAAATATTTGTTTTACATTACTTAATAAAGAGGAATACATTTCTTCATGTAGGCCTTCTTACAGTAGCATTTCCTGTTCAGTCTACTTTTTTTCTTTTTTGTAATTGTTTCTCTTGCAAATATATTTCCTTTATATCTCTTTCTCTCTCTCTTTGTTTTTTGTTTGTTTGTTTGTTTATTGACATATAGTTGATTCATAAAATTGTGTTAGTCTCAAGTGTACGGCAAAGTGATTCAGGCTTTTATTGTTCAGATTACATTCCATTATAGGTTATGAAAGATTCTTGAATATCATTTCCTGTGCGATACAGCAAATCTTGTTGCTTATTTATTTTACATATAGTAGTTCATCTGTGTCAATCCCATATTCCTAATTTGTCCCTCTCCCACTACCTTTCCCCTTTCGTAACCTTAAGTTTATTTTCTATGTCTGAGTCTGATTCTGTTGTGTATATAGATTTATTGATAGCATTTTTCAGATTTCACATATAAGTGATATCACATCTGTCTTTGTTTTCCTTCACTAAGTATGATACTAAGTCTACATATGTTGATGTAAATGACAATATTTCATTTTTTATGGCTAATATTCAATTGCATGCATATATACATATACATACATATATGTGTGTGTATACACACACACACACACACACATACACATATATATATATATATATATAAAACATCATCTTAAGCCAATCATCTGTTGATGGGTATCTGGGTTGTTTCCATGTCTTGGCTATTGTACATAATGCTTCTATCTCTCTAGTAATGATGCTGAGGATCTTTTTACGTGACTGTTGGCCATCCGAATGTCTTCTTTGGGAAAACATCTATTTAAGTCTTCTGCTGATTTTTTGATTGGGTTGTTTGTTTTTCCAACATCGAGTTGCATAGCTGTTTATTTTGGAAAGTTACCCCTTGTGTGTTGCATCATTTGCAAATATTTTTCTCCCATTCCATTGGTTGTCTTTTCATTTTTTGATGGTTTTCTTTGCTATGCAAAAGTTTTTAAGTTTGATTAAGCCCCATTTGTTTATTTTTGGTTTTATTTCTTTTGCCTTAGCAGAATGATCTAAGAAAATATTGCTACAATTTATGTCAGAGAATGTTTTGCTTCTGTTCTCTTCTAGGAGTTTTATGGAGCCATGTCTTATATTTAGGTATTTAAACGATTTTAAGTTTTTTGTTGTTTTTTTTTACACAGTGTGAGGGAGTGTTCTAATTTCACTGATTTACACACAGCTCTCTAGCATTCCCATCACCACTTGTTGAAGAGACTATCTTTTCTCCACTGTATTTTCTTGCCTCCTTTGTCACAGAATAAGTGAACATGGGTGCATGGGTTTATTCTGGATTCTCTATTCTGTTTCATACATCACTGTGTCTGTTTTTGTGCCACTTTCATGCTGTTTTTTAAAAAACACTTTTATTTTGTATTGGGGTATAGCCAATTAACAAACAATGTAGTGACAGTTTCAGGAGAACAGCAAAGGGACTCTGCCATACATATATACATGTATCCATTCTCCTCCAAACTACCCTCCCATCCAGGTTGCCAAATAACATAGAGCACTGTTGAAACAGCATCAAAGAATTCCACATATAGTACATGGAACTCTACCATGCTATGCTGTTTTGATTCCTGTAGCTTGGTAGTCTGGAAACGTTATGCTTTCAGCTTTTTGTTCTGTTTCCACAGGATTGCTTTGGCAATTCTAGGCCTTTTGTGGTTCCATATAAATTTTAGGATTATTTGTTCCTTATCCTGTGAAAAATGTCATGAGTATTTTAATTTCCTTTTACATTTCTGATTCTTATAAGTAAACTACTGGTTTTATCTTATAGCTTGCTATATTACTAGCATTAATTCTAAAAGTTTCTAAGTAATTGTAAAAATTCTATTGAAGAATCCCAAACAGTAATCTGAAAACACTAATAATTTGTAGCTTTCCAGTATATATTCTTAATTTTGTTTCCATTTTACGTTCTACAATCTTCAGAGTATTGCTGAATGAGAGCATTTATAAGGAACATTTATGTCCTATTTCTAATTTTGAACAGGAATGTTTTTAGTGTTCACAATGAACTGTCAGGTTTATTGCTATTTTTCATAGATACCCTCAATCATAATCATGCTAAGAAATTTTCTTTTATTTTTCCTAGTTTGCTAAGAGCTTTATTCGAAAATATCTATTTAATTTTATTGAAAGGCTGTCAACAACTATCAACAACTGTCAACAACTAAAGTAATAAAGAATTTATCTTTTTAATATACTATAAAAATTATATTGACATACATCTGAATATTGAATTTCTCTTACATTTTTAGAATAAACTATGGATAAGTTTATAGCACTTTTAACATAATAAAGACGGTGATTCACCAGTACTTACATCAGCAATCATAAGGAAAGTTGTCTATAATTTTGGTTGTTACTTGGTGCAGCTCTTCCCAAATTTGACAATATACTTTTATGTTAGCGTCTCAAAATGTGGACTTTAAATAAAATAGAAAGTGCTCCCTCTAAGTTTTAAAACTCTGAAATCTTTTAAGTCACTTAGTAATGATTAGGTTCTTAAACTGCTACTGCCACTTAACTCTAAAGCCACTTGAGTCTGTGCATTTTGTAGCAATGAAGTTAAATTTAAGACAGTATTTTGTTATATTTTACCCTAGGAAATTTGTTTAACTGGGAATTTTTCTTTTCTTGGAAAAAAAATATTTGTGCTATTTTTTCCCCAAATCGCCAATTTTGTTTGCATGTATACATCAATAAAATTACTTACGATTTTTAAAAAAAGTTATCACATATCTAGGTCCTATACCCTTTAAACTTAACATTACATGCATGTGGACTTCTCATGCTTTCTGAATCACACATGACAAAACCTTTTTGATTTTACCACTCTTTTCAAAACATGGGGTATTTTTAATTCTATATATTTTGTACGTAATACAGGGCTTCCCTGGTGGCTCAGAAGGTAATGAATCTGAAACACTTCACTAATTTCTGCTTTTTCAATTACTAATTACTCTTTACTAATTTATTTTCATTTGTAATTTGTTTTTCAGCCACTTGAAGTAATTATTTATTTACTTAATTTCAGTCTCTTATATTTAAAAAATGGAAGCAATAATGTTTATTAAAAAAAATCTGAGCATGAAATTAACCAAATATCAAAATAGTAAACAAGTATCTTTAGTAAGGTTTTTTAAGATAGCATAAAATTAGGATTTCCTCTTCAACTCAAGAGCCACTCTGATATTCTTTTTTCTTTTAATTTCCAAGTAACTCCACTTTTGCTACTTGTTAATTTACAACTTTATTACTCCTTTGAGAACAGGTGAGATTTTTTAAATTTTAAATGCCAAATTTCTTTTAGATATATCATATAATCAATTTTCATAAACATTTCACACTTGGACAATAATGCAGAGGCTACATTTGTAGAGTATAAACTTTCAAACTGTACTTTTGAAATAAATCTTAATTGAATTATAATATTCAAAATCAGTGATTATCAAATGAAAAAAGAATAGAGAATCAGCACACATAATAGAAACCTAAAACTCTTTTAAAAATGAAAGAAGAAAAAAAATGGATGAGGAGGAATGTGTAAACAAAGAAGTACTCTGTTGTAAAGCTTTATTCTTAGTCACCACTTTGATTTATTTTAAAATTGGAATGACATTAAAGGAAAAGGTAGAAGTTTCTGTTACCAAAGGAGAAGTATGAACTTAAAATTGTACTTTGGATTTCTTTGGTGATAGTACAGTTCTAGGTTTTGTGTTAAAATTTCCTAGTCTGGTAGCAGATGTATTATTTCTTAGGTTTTTAAGATTCTAATTCATCATACTTTAATGCGAGTTTTTCAGTACATAAAGGTTTAATGTTACTATATCTTGGTTGAACTGTTATCAATAAACACAGTCCTGTAATATTCTAATACTTTATTATTCATTATTTTAAACAGCATATAACTGGGTTACACTTTTTATCTGATGTAAGAACGTCTGTTTTGTAATTAAAGTTTGTTGTTGTTCAGTTGCTCAGTCATGTACAACTCTTTGAGATACCACAGACTGCAGCATGCCAGGCTTCCCTATCCTTCACTATCTCCCAGAGTTTGCCAAAACTCATTCCATTGAGTCGATAATGCCATCCAACCATCTCACCCTCTGTTGCCCACTTCTCCTGCCTTCAATCTTTCTCAGCATCAGGGACTTTTTCAATGAGCTGGCTCTTCTCAACAGGTGGCCAAAGCATTAGAGTTTCAGCTTTAGCATCAGTCCTTCCAATGAATATTTAGGGTTGATTTCTTTTAGGATTGATTGGTTTGATCCCTCTGCTGTCCAAGGGACTCTCAAGAGTCTTCTCCAGCACCAAAATTTGAAAGCATCAATTCTTCGGTGCTCAGCCTTCTTTACGGTCCAACTCTCACATCCATCCATCCATGATTACTGGAAAAACCATAGCTTTGACTACACAGCCCTTTGGCAAAGTGATGTCTCTGCTTTTTAACATGCTGTCTAGATTTGTTATAGCTTTCTTCCAAGGAACAAGCATCTTTTAATTTCATGGCTAAAGAAAATAAAATCTGCCATTGTTTTCACTTTTTCCCCATCTACTTGCCATGAATTGATGGGGCTGGATGTCATGATCCTAAGTTTTTTGAATGTTGAGTTTTAAGCCAGTTTTTTCACTCTCCTCTTTCACCCTCATCAAGAGGCTCTTTAGTTCCTCTTCACTTTCTGCTACTAGAGTGATATCATCTGTATATCTGAGGTTGTTGATATTTCTCTTCGCAGTCTTGATTCCAGCTTGTGATTCATCCAGCCAGGTATTTCACATGACGTACTTTGCACAGAAGTTAAATAAGCAAGGTGACAATATGCAGTCTTTCCCAATTTTGAACCAGTTAATTTTAAACCAACTAAGGTTTAACTTACTGAATTACAATTTTCATATGTTCTATCATTTGTTTTTGTTTACATTTTCTTATTGCTTTCTTCCCCCAAATTTTCACTCTATTACTGAAGTTTTCTTTTTCTCATTATTATTTTCCTATCTATAGTCATTACCGGAGATCCATTTTACCTCTTTTGCACCATTGTCTCGTGTCTCGTGTGTGTTAGTCGCTCAGCTGTGTCCGACTCTTTGCGACCCCATGGACTGCAGCCCACCAGGCTCCTCTATCCATGGGATTCTCCAAGCAAGAATACCGGAGTGGGTTGCCATTCCCTTCTCCAGAGGATCTTCCTGACCCAGGGATCAAACCCAGCTCTCCTGCACTGCAGGCAGGTTCTTTACCACTTAAGCCACCGGGTAAGCCCATTAGTTATCTTAAAATACACAGCGACAACTAGGAGATATTGCAGGTTTGGTTCCAAGCCACAATAAACAAACACCATAGTAAAGAATTTTTGGTTTCCCAGTGTATATAAAAGTTATGTTTGCACTGTACTGTAGTCTATTAAGTGTGCAATAGTATTACATTTAGAAAAATATTTTACACATTTTAATTAAAACAAAATTTTATGCTAAAAAAGGCAAACCATTTTTAAGCCTTCGATTAGTATTCATCTTTTGGTAGTCCAAGGTTTTGCCTCTATACTGATGACTGCTCAATAATCAGCATTGAGATTGTTAAAGGCTGGGGTGGCTGGGGCAATTCCTTAAAATAAGACAATAATGAAGTTTGCCACATTGATTGACTCTTCCTTTCATGAATGATTTCTCTGTATCATGCAGTGCTGTTTCGTAACATTTTACCCCCAGTTATCTCCTTTCAGAATTGGAGTTAATTCATCCAAATCCAGCAGCTGCTTTATCAACTAAGTTGATGTAATATTCTAAACCTTTTGTCATCATTTCAATTATCTTCACCATGAGAAGTTCCATCTCATGACCACTTTCTCTGCTCATCCCTAAGAATAAACTCTTCATGCTTTATAATTTTATTTTGAGATTGTAGCAATTCAGTCATACCTTCAGGGTCCATTTCTAATTTGAATTCTCTTGCTATTTCCACCAGTTCTGCAGTTAACTTCTTCCACTGAAATCCTAAGCCCCTCAAAGTGAACCATGAGGGTTGGAAGCAACTTCTTCCAAATTCCTCTTAATATTGATATTTTTCAACCTCTTCCCATGAATCCCAAATGATCTTAATGACATTTACAGTGGCAGATCCTTTTTAAAAGGTTTTCAATTTACTTTGCCCAACTTCATCAGAGGAATCATTGTCTATGGCAGCTATAGCCTTACAAAATATATTCCTTAAACGCTAAGACTTGGAAGTCAAAATTACTTTTGGGCTACAAAATACTCCATGGGCTACAGAATGAATATTGTGTCATCAGACATGAAACACACACTAATATTACACTTCTCTGTCAGACCTCTTGGGTGACCAGATGCACTATCAATGAGCAGTAATATTTTCAAATGAAAATTTTTTTCTAGGCAGTAGGTCTCAACAGAAGGTTTAAAATATTCAGTAAACCATGCTGTCAATAGATGTTCTGTCATTCAAGTTTTGTTTTTCCACTTGAGAACATAGTCAGAGTATATTTAGTGTGTTTCTTAGGATGTCTACGGTTTGGGGGATGGTTAATATGTCTAGGCTTCAAATGAAAGTCACCAGCTGCATTAGCCTCTAACCACCCTTTACAGCTTGGAAGTCAAGTACTGACTTCTCCTCTCCAGCTATGCAAGTCCTAGATGGCATCTTCCCCTGATACAAGCTGTTAGTCTACATTGAAAATGTGTTGTTCAGTGTAGCCACCTTCATTCACTATCTCAGCTAGATCTTCTGGATAACTTGCTGAAGCTTCTACATTAGTGCTGGCAGCTTCACTTGTGCTTTTCTGATATGAAGGGAGTTTCTTTCCTTAAATCTCATGAGGTAACCTCTGCTAGCTCCAAACTCTTCTTCAACAGATTCCTCACTTCTCTCATCCTTCATAGAACTGGAAACCATTGGAGCCTTCCTCTGGATAATGTTTCAGCTTACAGAAACATTGTGGCTGGTTTTATCTTCTCTCTAGCCCATTGAAACTATCTCCATATCAGCATAAGGCTGTTCTGCTTCCTTATCCTTCATGTGTTCACTGGAGTAGCACTTATAATTTCCTTCAAGAATTTCTCCTATGTATTCACAACCAGGTTACCTGTTTGGTACAACAGTCTTGGGTTTTAGCCTGTCTTGGCTTTCAACATGCCTTCTTCCCTAAGTGTCATTTCTCACTTTTGATCTAAAGTGAGAGATGTGAGACTCTTTCTTTCACTTTGGGGCCATTTCAGGGCTATTAATTGGCCTAACTTCAATATTATTGTGTCTCAGAGAGTAGGGAGGCTTGAGGAGAGGGAAAGAGATGGATGAACAGCTGGTCAATGTAACAGCCAGAACACATTTATCAACTAAGTTTTACATCTAATATGGGTATAGTTGTGGTACCTCAAAATGATAGTAATATCAAAGATCCCTGATCATACATCATCAAAACGTATATAATAATGAAAAAAGTTGGAAATACTTTTGAGAATTTCCCAAAATATGACATAGAAACCGGAAGTGAGCAAATGTTATTGGAAACATGGTGCTAACAGACTAGCTCAACACAGGGTTACCCCAAACTTAAAATCTGTTTTTTAAAAAATACAATATCTGTAAAGCACAATAAAATGATCTAAATATGACATAATACGTGACATATTATGACACGTAACATAATTCTCCATCAACCTCAATAGCTAAATCATCTTTAAGAACTTCCCACTGAACTGACTGACTGAAGAACTTCCCATTAAGAAAAAGGCTAAGAAATCACAGGTTTCTATTTCTTCAGTGATCCCTTCACTCTGTACAACCTTTTCACCACAATATTTACAAATTACCTAGCTTCTTCTAAAACCTTCTACCTAGGTTTTTATTTCTAGTAAAATAAATATTTACATTCAGTTCAGTTCAGTCGCTCAGTCATGTCCAACTCTTTGCGACCCCATGAACCACAGCACGCCAGGCCTCCCTGTCCATCACCAACTCCCGGAGTCCACCCAAACCCACGTCCATCGAGTCAGTGATGCCATCCAACCATCTCATCCTCTGTCATCCCCTTCTCCTCATGCCCTCAATCTTTCCCAGCATCAGGGTCTTTTCAAATGAGTCAGCTCTTCGCATCAGGTGGCCAAAGTACTGGAGTTTCAGCTTCAGCATCAGTTCCTCCAATGAACACCCAGGACTGATCTCCTTTAGGATGGTCTGGTTGGATCTCCTTGCAGTCCAAGGGACTCTCAAGAGTCTTCTCCAACACCACAGTTCAAAAGCATCAATTCTTTAGCACTCAGCTTTCTTCACAGTCCAACTCTCACATCAATACATGACCACTAGAAAAACCATAGCCTTGACTAGACGGACCTTTGTTGGCAAAGTAATGTCTCTAATTTTTAGTATGCTGTCTAGGTTGGTCATAACTTTCCTTCCAAGGGGTAAGCATCTTTTAATTTCATGACTGCAATCACCATCTGCAGTGATTTTGGAGCCCAGAAAAATAAAGTCTGACACTGTTTCCACTGTTTCCCCATCTATTTCCCATGAAGTGATGGGACCGGATGCCATGATCTTAGTTTTCTGAATGTTGAGCTTTAAGCCAACTTTTTCACTCTCCTCTTTCACCTTCATCAAGAGGCTCTTTAGTTCTTCTTCATTTTCTGCCATAAGGGTGATGTCATCTGCATATCTGAGGTTAGCGATATTTCTCCCGGCAATCTTGATTCCAGCTTGTGCTTCCTCCAGCCCAGCGTTTCTCATGATGTACTCTGCATATAAGTTAAATAAGCAGGGTGATGATATACAGCCTTGACGTACTCCTTTTCCTATTTGGAACCAACCTGCTGTTCCATGTCCAGTTCTAACTGTTGCTTCCTGACCTGCATACAGTTTTCTCAAGAGGCAGGTCAGGTGGTCTGGTATCCCCATCTCTTTCAGAATTTTCCACAGTTTATTGTGATCCACACAGTCAAAGGCTTTGGCATAGTTAATAAATTATTTACATTATGTTCTTTCTAGGTTACCAAATAAGGCTGGGTGTTAGATCACTCAGGGAACCTATTAAAAATATAGACTGTTGGGTCCTATCTCAGATTTAAACATTTTTGTCACTAACTTTGGACTTTAAGAATCAGCATTAAAAACTTTTCGTGATCTTAACGCAGTCGGCCCAGGGCTAATGTTAGAGCAGCATCCAAGAGTGAGAAACCATGTCCTCCTCCTCCACAGTCTACTCTGACACATTTTCAGTTTATCTATAATACTTCATGGCTTCATTATGTACACCCCCCCCCACCTCTTTCTTCCTTTCTCTTCTTTTCTTTAAGAAACAACCCATTCGGAGATACTTTTGAGTCCTTTCATGTAATAAAATGTACTATCTCCCTTC